>NC_092413.1:182268975-182573245 GCF_040894005.1 Engystomops pustulosus
AAGAAGCGCATGATGCGCATGGAGCTGGCGCTCCGCTGCCAGGCGAGCTTTCGCCAATTCAAGCCCCTGTCTCTAGGCTACTCCCCAAACAGCACTTCTAAGAACCTTTTGTATAAGATCAAGTGTAGTAGCGTTCTTATAAGTTTAGGATATGCCGGGTGAGGGGAATGTAAACAGATGCGCAAGAAGCGCATGATGCGCATGGAGCTGGCGCTCCGCTGCCAGGCGAGCTTTCGCCAATTCAAGCCCCTGTCTCTAGGCTACTCCCCAAACAGCACTTCTAAGAACCTTTTGTATAAGATCAAGTGTAGTAGCGTTCTTATAAGTTTAGGATATGCCGGGTGAGGGGAATGTAAACAGATGCGCAAGAAGCGCTGAAATAATATCCCTAAATGGTAAAAGTTTGCCAGTATATTTTGTGGATAACACAGCAGGGTGGCGACAAAGTTAACAACTTTGATGTGGAATCCATGAAAACAACCCAAATTTCTGCCTGACACACCTCGTTTGATAAAGGGACGATGTATGGAGGCAGCTATATGGACGACTTTTGGAGGTAGCAATGGAGACAACGTGTGGAGGCTGCTATGGAGACAATTTAATTTGGATAGTGCCTGTATGTGGCAGTCCCAAACATTTTTCAAACCAGAGGAGCAGGTAGGTGGCCCTCCAGTAAAATGGAATAGATTGAGTGCCTGTATGTGGCAGTCCCAAAAATGTTTCAAACCAGAGGAGCAGGTAGGTGGCCCTGCAGTAAAATGGAATAGATTGAGTGCCTGTATGTGGCAGTCCCAAAAATTTTTCAAACCAGAGGAGCAGGTAGGTGGCCCTCCAGTAAAATGGAATAGATTGAGTGCCTGTATGTGGCAGTCCCAAAAATGTTTCAAACCAGAGGAGCAGGTAGGTGGCCCTGCAGTAAAATGGAATAGATTGAGTGCCTGTATGTGGCACTCACAAAAATTGTTTCAAACAGAGGACCGGGTAGGTGGCCCTCCAGAAAAATTAAATGCATGAAGTACTATAGCAAGAGCCAGTGGGCCCTGTCAAAAAATAGCCATTTTCCTCTGCTTTACTGTACAAAGAGGAGGAGAAGGAGGAAAATGAGGAGGAGGAGGAGTGGATCAATTATTCAGGTTGAGCTTCCTTCACCTGGTGGAGATTGGAAATTCTGAGAAATCCAGCCTTTATTCATTTTAATAAGCGTCAGCCTGTCAGCGCTGTCAGTCGACAGGCGTGTACGCTTATCGGTGATGATGCCACCAGCTGCACTGAAAACCCGCTCGGACAAGACGCTAGCGGCAGGGCAGGCAAGAACCTCCAAGGCGTACAGCGCCAGTTCGTGCCACATGTCCAGCTTTGAAACCCAGTAGTTGTAGGGAGCTGTGTGATCATTTAGGACGATGGTATGGTCAGCTACGTACTCCCTCACCATCTTTCTGTAAAGATCAGCCCTACTCTGCCGAGACTGGGGACAGGTGACAGTGTCTTGCTGGGGTGACATAAAGCTGGCAAAAGCCTTGTAAAGCGTACCCTTGCCAGTGCTGGACAAGCTGCCTGCTCGCCTACTCTCCCTCGCTACTTGTCCCGCAGAACTACGCACTCTGCCGCTAGCGCTGTCAGAAGGGAAATACTGTTTCAGCTTGTGCACCAGGGCCTGCTGGTATTCATGCATTCTCACACTCCTTTCCTCTGCAGGGATGAGAGTGGAAAGATTTTGCTTGTACCGTGGGTCCAGGAGAGTGAACACCCAGTAATCGGTGCTGGAATAAATTCTTTGAACGCGAGGGTCACGGGATAGGCAGCCTAGCATGAAATCTGCCATATGCGCCAGAGTACCAACGCGTAAGAATTCACTCCCCTCACTGGCCTGACTGTCCATTTCCTCCTCCTCCAACTCCTCCAACTCCTCTTCTTCTGCCCATACACGCTGAACAGTAAAGGACTCAACAATGGTCCCCTCTTGTGTCTCACCAACATTCTCCTCCTCTTCCTCCTCATCCTCCTCCACCTCCACCTCCTCCGATATGCGCTGAGAAACAGACCTGAGGGTGCTTTGGCTATCAACAAGGGAATATTCTTCCCCTGTCTCTTGTGACGAGCGCAAAGCTTCCGACTTCATGCTGACCAGAGAGTTTTTCAACAGGCCAAGCAGCGGGATGGTGAAGCTGATGATGGCGGCATCGCCACTGACCATCTGTGTTGACTCCTCAAAGTTACTCAGCACCTGACAGATATCAGACATCCACGTCCACTCCTCATTGTAGACTTGAGGAAGCTGACTGACCTGACTACCAGTTCTGGTGGAAGTTGACATCTGGCAGTCTACAATCGCTCTGCGCTGCTGGTAAACTCTGGATAACATGGTCAGTGTTGAATTCCACCTCGTGGGCACGTCGCACAACAGTCGGTGAGCGGGCAGTTGGAGGCGGCGCTGCGCTGCCCTGAGAGTGGCAGCATCTGGGCTGGACTTCCTGAAATGCGCACAGATGCGGCGCACCTTCGTGAGCAAATCAGACAGATTGGGGTATGTCTTGAGGAAACGCTGAACTATCAGATTTAACACATGGGCCAGGCATGGCACATGTGTCAGTCTGCCGAGTTGCAGAGCCGCCACCAGGTTACGGCCGTTGTCACACACAACCATTCCCGGCTTGAGGTTCAGCGGTGCCAGCCACAGATCAGTCTGCGCCGTGATGCCCTGTAATAGCTCTTGGGCGGTGTGCCTTTTGTCGCCTAGGCTCAGCAGTTTGAGCACCGCCTGCTGTCGCTTAGCGACGGCACTGCTGCTGTGCCTAGAGCTACCGACTGATGGCGCCGTGCCCACGGATGGTAGTTCGGAGGAGGAGGTGGAGGAGGGGTGGGAGGAGGAGGAGGCATAGTAGGCCTGAAACACCTGGACCGAGGTAGGCCCCGCAATCCTCGGCGTCGGCAGTATATGAGCAGCCCCAGTGTCAGACTCGGTCCCAGCCTCCACCAAGTTAACCCAATGTGCCGTCAGCGATATATAGTGGCCCTGCCCGGCAGCACTCGTCCACGTGCCCGTGGTCAGGTGGACCTTGTCAGAAACGGCGTTGGTCAGGGCACGGATGATGTTGTCTGACACGTGCTGGTGCAGGGCTGGGACGGCACATCGGGAAAAGTAGTGGCGGCTGGGGACCGAATACCGAGGGGCGGCCGCCGCCATGAGGTTGCGAAAGGCCTCGGTCTCTACTAGCCTATAGGGCAGCATCTCCAGGCTAAGCAATCTGGAGATGTGCACATTAAGGGCTTGGGCGTGCGGGTGGGTTGCACTATATTTGCGTTTCCGCTCCAGCGTCTGGGGTATGGAGAGCTGAACGCTGGTGGATGCTGTGGAGGATCGTGGAGGCGACGATGGGGTTTTTGTGGCAGGGTCCTGGGCAGGGGGCTGACTAGCAGCTGACACAGGGGAAGGAGCAGTGGTGTGCACGGCCGGAGGTGAACGGGCTTGTTGCCACTGAGTGGGGTGTTTAGCATTCATATGCCTGCGCATACTGGTGGTAGTTAAGCTAGTAGTGGTGGAACCCCTGCTGAGCCTGGTTTGGCAAATGTTGCACACCACAGTCCGTCGGTCATCCGGTGTTTCCTTAAAGAACCTCCAGACTTCTGAAGATCTAGCCCTCGCCGCAGGAGCCCTCGCCACGGGAGCTTCACTAGTTGACACATTTTGCGCTGATGCACCAGCTCTGGCCCTGCCTCTCCGTCTGGCCCCACCACTGCCTCTTCCAACGTGTTCTGGTCGAGGACTCTCCTCCGTCTCAGAAGCACTGTGTTCACCCGGCCTCTCAACCCAGCTTGGGTCTGTCACCTCATCATCCTCCGATCCCTCAGTCTGCTCCCCCCTCGGACTTCCTGCCCTGACAACAACTTCCCCACTGTCTGACAACTGTGTCTCCTCATCGTCGGACACCTCTTTACACACTTCCACTACGTCAAGAAGGTCATCATCACCCACAGACTGTGACTGTTGGAAAACCTGGGCATCGGAAAATTGCTCAGCAGCAACCGGACAAGTGGTTTGTGACTGTGGGAAGGGTCCAGAAAACAGTTCCTCAGAGTATGCCGGTTCAAATGCCAAATTTTCCTGGGAGGGGGCAGACTGGGGGGGAGGAGGCTGAGGTGCAGGAGCTGGAGGAGTGGCGATTTCGGTGACATGGGTGGACTGCGTGGAAGACTGACTGGTGGTGGACAAATTGCTCGAAGCATTGTCAGCAATCCACGACATCACCTGTTCGCACTGTTCTGGCCTCAACAGTGCTCTACCACGAGTCCCAGTAACTTCAGACATGAACCTAGGGAGTGTAGCTCTGCGGCGTTCCCCTGCTCCCTCATCAGCAGGTGGTGTCTCACCCCGCCCAGGACCACGGCTTCTGACCCCTGCAGTAGTTGGACGCCCACGTCCCCGCCCTCGTCCTCTACCCCTAGCCCTCGGGTTAAACATTTTTAAAATGAGAGTTATAACTTTATTTTTTTTTTTACTTTTTTTTTTTTTTTTTTGTGTTTTTTTTTTTTTTTTGTGTTTTTTGGTTTTTTTTGAGTTTTTAAAACCAAACAATGCTATCCTATTGCTATGGCTATTTTCTAGCCAAGTATCAAAGCACACTACTATGCCAGATGAGATGACACTGAGTTAGTGCCTAATTGAAATCCAACCCCTACTAAATTTTCCCACTTCGGTCTTTGCTATGGATATGTGCGTCACTAAGCGCAGAACACAGCGGTCGCAAGTCTCACTACAAATTGCTCAGAATTGGCTAGTACATGCACTGCAGAAAGTACAGCCACCAGCAGATCAACCAGAAATCAAATATATAGAACGCTACTGTATGCGTAAGTAAGCTCTTTGTATTCTCCTATGGCTATTTTCTAGCCAAGTATCAAAGCACACTACTATGCCAGATGAGATGACACTGAGTTAGTGCCTAATTAAAATCCAACCCCTACTAAATTTTCCCACTTCGGTCTTTGCTATGGATATGTGCGTCACTAAGCGCAGAACACAGCGGTCGCAAGTCTCACTACAAATTGCTCAGAATTGGCTAGTACATGCACTGCAGAAAGTACAGCCACCAGCAGATCAACCAGAAATCAAATATATAGAACGCTACTGTATGCGTAAGTAAGCTCTTTGTATTCTCCTATGGCTATTTTCTAGCCAAGTATCAAAGCACACTACTATGCCAGATGAGATGACACTGAGTTAGTGCCTAATTGAAATCCAACCCCTACTAAATTTTCCCACTTCGGTCTTTGCTATGGATATGTGCGTCACTAAGCGCAGAACACAGCGGTCGCAAGTCTCACTACAAATTGCTCAGAATTGGCTAGTACATGCACTGCAGAAAGTACAGCCACCAGCAGATCAACCAGAAATCAAATATATAGAACGCTACTGTATGCGTAAGTAAGCTCTTTGTATTCTCCTATGGCTATTTTCTAGCCAAGTATCAAAGCACACTACTATGCCAGATGAGATGACACTGAGTTAGTGCCTAATTGAAATCCAACCCCTACTAAATTTTCCCACTTCGGTCTTTGCTATGGATATGTGCGTCACTAAGCGCAGAACACAGCGGTCGCAAGTCTCACTACAAATTGCTCAGAATTGGCTAGTACATGCACTGCAGAAAGTACAGCCACCAGCAGATCAACCAGAAATCAAATATATAGAACGCTACTGTATGCGTAAGTAAGCTCTTTGTATTCTCCTATGGCTATTTTCTAGCCAAGTATCAAAGCACACTACTATGCCAGATGAGATGACACTGAGTTAGTGCCTAATTGAAATCCAACCCCTACTAAATTTTCCCACTTCGGTCTTTGCTATGGATATGTGTGCCACTAAGAGCTAAACACAACGGTAGCAAGTCCCCCTGCTAATTCCTCACAAAATGGTACTAGATGCAAATTAAAATAAAAAAAGTAGAACGTTATTGTAGCCCTAAGAAGGGCTGTTGGGTTCTTTGAGAATCACTCCTGCCTAACAGTAAGCTAATAGAACACCCTAACGCTTTCCCTGACCAGCAGCAGCTCTCTCCCTAGCGGCATCCAGACACAGAATGATCCGAGCAGCGCGGGCAGCGGCTAGTCTATCCCAGGGTCACCTGATCTGGCCAGCCAACCACTGCTATCGACGTGTAAGGGTACCACGTCATGCTGGGTGGAGTGCAGAGTCTCCTGGCTTGTGATTGGCTCTGTTTCTGGCCGCCAAAAAGCAAAACGGCGGGAGCTGCCATTTTCTCGAGCGGGCGAAGTATTCGTCCGAGCAACGAGCAGTTTCGAGTACCCTAATGCTTGACCGAGCATCAAGCTCGGACGAGCATGTTCGCTCATCTCTAATAAGGATCCTGAACAGAGAACTCCCTCTGGTACCTAAGAATTGGGTTCTCTTTTTTATAAGTTAATATTCTCCTCAATTAGATTGCGATGACTGCAAAACAGTTGTTGTTCCTCCTGACTAAATCTACATTACACAAACATCACAAGGACGGGATCAGCCCGCACACCATCTATTACATTCATTTCATCTCCAGGGTTCTTCAGATATCAGAGTATTAAACCCTTCGTGCAACTTTCATTCATATCCCAGCAAGCTGCCGGTAGGGGGTCCACCATGCTGTGCTCAGGGCCGCGGCAGAGAATTAGACAAATTGCATGATTATTTCTCTTTATTCTCTACAATTCCACATCCGAAATAATTCTCCTCCACGAGAAGCGGGAATCTCTTACAGTTTTCCTATTCATGTGATTGGGATTAATGTGCAGCATATTTACTGTATATAGTATTTGTGCCCTGGGTAACAGATGGGGATCTATTTGTTATTTTTAGTGGAATATATATTTCTAGGGTTATAGAAATGAAATGGTTGGTGTCACCTTATGCTTAAAGCGCATTTGTTCCTGAAAGAAACAAAGATATATATATAAATATATATAAACAGTCTGGAGCTGTATATCCTCACTCAATGATATAGGATCAGGACCAGGTTATAAGAAGGGCAACTACCTACATCTCTACCAGCAGGTCCCTTTTGCATTTCCTGGATACATCTTACTGTAAGTTAGGCTGCATTCACATTGCCTTTTTGCCCTTCACTGCAAGGATACTTTGAGCTATTCCCGGTGGTGTACCCTTACAACAGAGGACTATGTCATCCTGTTCCTCACCCTTCCTCTGAAAGCAAGAGGGGCAGTGAACATGCTGATATTCTGGGTATTTCCCCCAGTGATTACAATATATCAACATCAGTGGGGACATCCCAGAGTGTACGCTCAGCAAAGGCCAAGAAGGGATGCAATGCGTTGCATCCTACCCCCGTTTCCTCCAATGGCTTTTGCTGAGAGATGTGTTGCTGTCAGGCGTGATGGGTTCTGTGGACCCTCTGGACCACCACTAGAGACGGTACTAGCCGACACCTGGGACCAGAGTCTAATTGGCACCTGGTCTTCACCAGAGCCCGCCGCAAAGCAGGATGGTCTTGCTGCGGCGGGGTGCCACCAGGTCGTTCCACAGGTGCGACTAGCCTGCGGTGGCAGCCAAGGTAGTAATGCAGGACACAGTACAAGCCTGGGGATGACAGCAGGAGAACAGCGTTGGAAGGAACACTGGAAATACATGGCAGGAACACGGGAACAGGCACACGGAACAGGAACAGACTGGAACACTGGAACACTCAGGAGACACGGGAACACTAGGAAAACAGGAAGGCTTTCACTTCACAGGAAATGGCTAGAGATCCGCTGGATTATATAGCAGAGCCAGATTTTACCAGCGCCAATCACCAGGACACTGGCTCTTTAAATCCTGGAGAGACGCACGTGACCTAGTCAGGATTGGAGCCGGAGCATGGAGAGGTAAGTGCAGGCCTGGTACAGCGCCACACAGGAGGGCATGGGAGTGCCCACGATCCGAGACAAGGATCGCGGGGGAACCCGTCATAGTTGCTTAGCAGAAGGCAGCCAAATGGTCCCACGTAGCTTGCAGCATCTTTCAATACTGTATTTTTCCACAGTATACAACAATTACTATTTGGGGGAAATGTATCACGCTCACAATGAAGTTCTAGCTCTACAGCTTACGTAGACCCTGCCTGGCATAGAAACTTTCACTTTCACTTTTCACTTTCATAAAAAATCACAGGCTATAGCAAGTGCTCATGCCTAGGGCAGGAACGCCTTTCACCGGACCACTCCGCTGCCGGCCTCGTACCCTTCAAGTCTTTCCACTCTAAGTGGCGCAAAGGTAGAAATAATCGTAATTACTGGTGGTTTGCTAGTAATTGGGATTATTTCAGGGCTTGTACACTTGAAAACTGGCATACGAGCCCTGATAAATCTCCTTTGCCTTTGTCTGCCAGTGTATGTCTATGTATACACTGAGCATATAGGTTATGAACTTTTCGAGTGTATACAAAGCGTATACTGTGGCCATACCATTGGCCATTGTTGCAGTTTCTACTTGATCTGGTATTTGTCATATCAGTGTATGCAATACAAGAAATGGTACGTGACAGATTTTGGTATGTAATCATTTAATATTGTAGTTCTTTTAAAGCTTTATTAACTGGGACCAAAGAGCTTTTAACTCTTAGAGATAACAATCTGTCAGATGACTCCGGTGTCTCCTATTTGTCGGCTCAATAAAGAATTAACATGTTGGGTGACAGCCAAGCTGCCCTAGCACACATCAGGTTGTTGTTGGGTCTTGTTGATATATTATATTGATAATTATAGCTGCAGGAAATGTTATAATGTTAATACAGAGTTTACTATAATTAAGTGTAGTGACACTGAAGGGAAGGGAATTTTCCAACATTTTGGCCTAGTGACCAAAAACTCCAATAAAGTCCCCATTCTGGGCTCGTAACATGTTGTTGCATTAAACCAATTCTTCAATAAATAGACTTTCAGGATATAACTTGATAAATATATTCGTAGTCGTACAGATTTGATCGGTGACATGCTCTCGGGAGAGCATATTATTAGATTAATTATAAACAGGGTGACTTATCATTCCTCACAATTCTAGTCATAAATGCTGTGTACAAATTGTGTTTTAGACACTTAATGCACAGGATTGCATGTATCTTAGGTTGTAAGCCAGAAGCCTGATGTAATCTGAAAAGATGAGATCCTTGTCTTTGACACCATGGGGCAGACTTATCAAGCAGTCTGAAAGTCAGAATATTTCCAGTTGCCCATGGCAACCAATCACAGCTCAGCTTTCATTTCACCAGTGCTCATGAATATTTTAAAGGGGAGCTGTGATTGGTTGCCATGGGCAATTGGAAATATTCTGACTTTCAGACAGCTTGATAAATCTGCCCCCATGTTTTTAGCTACTACAGAACTGAAGACATTTACCCTCCAGCCTCAGACAATACATGACTCTTCTCACCTCATTTGCATATGATATTGGAGGTTATTTTTTATAGTGAAATGCCTGCGTTTTTACATGAAAGAGAAGATTCTCTCCAAGGTACATCATGCCCTACATGAGGGGGCTGTTCATTTAATGGGGTTAAAGCTGCTTAAACTTTTGGCACAATGTAAGTGATTAATTTCGACAAAGTTATCCTGCAATTCAATTAATTATCCAGCATACACCCAGTCAGCATTATTAAATTAACCCTAAAGTGTCCTCCAGTTGGTTTTGTATGTGTCACGGGTGGTCCCGCGACCCATATGGTGGGTCACGGGCTCATCCGTGCCACTCATTCCCCACAGGCGAAGCGCCAGCGCCTCTCACCTGTCCCTGCTCCCAAGTTCTAGCCTTGCTCCGTGCGTGCGCGTCCCTGTGTCCTAGGAGCGTGTGCGACGGCCTTGGGAAATTTAAAGGGCCAGTGCCCTTTACCCTGACGGATCTTTGTGCCTCACAGCCTTAGATAAAGCTCCCTAGTGATTATCCTGCGTTCCTGTGCCTCCTGCGTTCCAGTGTGTTCCTGCTCCTGAGTCCTGCGTTGCCGTGTTCCTGTGTTACCAGAGTCCCTTTGTGTTCCCGTGTTACCAGTGTTCCTGTGTCCCGTGTTACCGTTCCCATCTGCCTGGAACTCCCATTGCTGACCCCGGATTGTACCTTACCCTGCATCTCTGCCCTGACCTTGTCCCTGGACCCGACCTTGAAACCGTCTTCCATTAAAGTACCTCGAGCTCAACTGCCACCGTGGGCTAGTCACACCTGTGGAACGACCTGGTGCTACCCTGACGCAGCAAGTCCATCCCGCTTTCCGACAGGCTCTGGTGAATACCAGGTGCCACTTAGACTCCGGTCCCAGGTGTCGGCTAGTACCACCTCTCGTGGTGGTCCAGTGGATCCACACATGCCGCATCCTGACAGTATGGTCTACATTTTGCAGCTGTAGCAGTCTAATAAAACATTTACAATGCCAAGACACAGTATACAGTCATGTATTCAGTAACTACTTTATTTTTTGCTTTATTTTGTACAGAATGCAAACATTTGCATTAACTTTGCTATTTTACAATTTTACAAACTAGGTATAAAAAGACCATAAATAAAGAAGATAAGTTATGCGTACCTAAGTTCCTAGGGAAGAGGAACCAGTTACTCTCCCCCTTTGCCAAAGCAAAGGCAAAAAAAAAATTACATATGAAACAAAATTGGAAAACATAACAAGTCTAAACAATGTGTGAACCAAGAAAAAAAATATGCTCTGTTAGAATATTTTTTTATTTCTTTTTTTTTCCTTTTTTTTAGTAGAAGCTAAATTAATATTCCTCATTTGCAGTGACACAAAACTTATAAATGTCCCTTTTTTAAAAACTTTTTTCTGGTTAACGTTTGGTGGGTTAGGTACACGTGAAAAATACTGCTATTAATAAACTGGATCATTCCATAATATTTTCAATCATAACTGGGCCACCAGCATCCTAGGGCTCAATTATAAGCTTGGAAGTTAATAAGTCCCATTAGAATTTGGGTATTGCTAGGTAAACAACTCTCGAAATTACACATAGTTTTTGGCAGTAACATAAAATACTGATTCTTATGCAGATTCACTCCTCATTTGCAGCAATGCTGCAAAGCACGCTAAACCATTCTAGGCAATGTAAGGAGCTAAAGCGTTGAATGTATTTCGGATGAAATATCTGATTACCTCTAATGCCCTCCTAAGATACTCCAAATGGAGTTTTCCAAGACGGTGATTTAACTAAATGTTCTAGACTTAACCACAATGCTGCGTTGACAAGTGACTGTCTATGCACTGGACTGTGTTACAGAATGGAAGAAACCTGATCTAATTTTATGCTATACTTGATACCCAATGCCTTATGGCTGGCAGTACGTCTTCCCTAGCATCATTGCTGATAACGCTCGGAACTTCATTGGATTTAGGAGCTCACACATGGAAGGAATCTTTATCGGGAATGCAATGGGATCTGGTGATAAAACTCACTGAGGTTGTTCTGAAGGCCCCTGGACTGCCTGATATTCCTAGTTCTCCATTGTGGATGGTCTGCACAGCAAAGAGTTAACGGAAGTTAGACGAAGACAAAAGGTAAAGCACAAAAACAAAAATTTATATATATATAATATTTTATATATATATAAACTTAATCGCCAGCTCCGCCTGGTTGTCACTGGCACCAGTGAGATGCTGAAACAGATAAATTGCATATTTTTATGTAGAAAGTAAAGTCAGATTACATTACAGAGGCTGTTACAAATGAGGAGCAGGCCTTGAACGAAGTACACCATCCTTCATAAACCATAAAGCATAATTGTCCCGTAGCTCATACCAAGCTGGGTCTATCTTTAAGGTTAGTTTGGCTTATAATTTGCTCCGTTTTGACCTGCCATTTGTCCAAAATGCTCCAAAATTTGTCCAATGATCCTCTTCGCTTTGCAGTAAGAAAATCTCTGTTCTCATCTGAAGTGCATCTATTCCCTTTTACTGAAGAAAATAAAACGGGTAATGCTGAAAGGCCTCAGTAATACGATTTACTAAGACGAGTAAAAGATCCTGGCATGAAAACATGGCACCCTTAGTGAACATCAGCTGGCATCCATCATCTGCCTCCTAAATGGCAGTCCATAGCTGTGCATGAAGGGCACAGGAAGACCTGTCGGACGGTTTTGGAAATTTTTCTTGCTGGAGAAAAAAGCAGCTGTGCCAATAAGTGGGAGATCCACAGACTCTTCTCTATTGCTTGTAGCAACCTAGTATCTTCAGTCCCAGACCTTGCTGTGGATGAATGGTGGAAGTAGAGTGCAATTCTCTAGAAAATCAAAGAGAAAATGTTGAATGTCTACAATTTACAACTATCAATCTTTAGGGATTCTTCCATTTAATTCAACTATGAATCCACCGTATCTATGACTACAGATATGTGAATAGTCAATTATTTATATATCCCTGCACCAACTGATTGTTCCAATAAAATAAAAGCTTCCCAAAAGATTAAAAACGGCTGCCCAAACTGGGGGAAACATGAGACAGCTGGAGAGAGAAACAGGATTCTTTGTTTCATTGCGTTGCCTGCAAACTCAATCCTCGAAGCAAGATGGTGCTTATAGTAATTCATAAGAAACAGCCTTGGTACAGATGGCCTAGCAATACTATACTATAGGAATTGAAAACATACCTTCATGTGATTCCCTACGTCGCTGCTGTTAGGTAGTAGAAACACACTTCCATTCCAAATAAGGTGTTCCAGGACAATCCTGATTATCCTCAGAGTTGGCAGACGACCAAATGACCACAGGATACTTTAAGTTATAGACAGCAACAATGGTCCGCATCTCCAGCTAAGGATCACATAGAAACTTCCATTTGTCCACATAGAAAAAAAAAACTTGCACCCATTCCAAAAAGATGTCCATGTGAAGCCCAAAAAAACAATCCACGGAAATAAGTCTGGTATAATGTAGGCATCAAGCAACATGAGCGGGCCCGAGTCCACTTCCAATGGTTGTCTGTATGTTCCTGATGGATGATCTACCGTAAGTGTGGCACAAATGACTAAATTGATTCTTGTGTTTTTAATGGGTTTCACCTCACTCCTTTCATAATTAAAGTCTCTGTCCAATGGGGTGAGGCTAATAAAAAAAAGTGCAGTTCTTCAATTAAAGTGCATGGATGAGGTAAACTAATTTTTTTTAAGAGTTCAGAGAGAGAATCTTTGCCCAGATGCTCTTCAGACAGGAACCATCCTGCCTTGCATCTGTTGCATCTGGGTCCTCATTCCTTGGACACTACTCAAGATTTTGTTCTGGTGGGCGGGTGAAGTGATCCCGATCCGTGTTAGATCACTAGATAAAAAAAATATATATATTATTTTTATACATCACTAAACAACACAATTCCCATATGTCGTCAGGTCAAGATCACTAAAAATACTTACTCTTGGTTGACATGGACAACTGACTCCAGGTTATTGTACCCTGCTGCTGTAAAGTTATCTTTATATCTTTCCATTTTAATGGCCTGAAGCCAATCTACCACGGAGACTACCTGGGACCATTCAGGCGAACTGGGGTCCAGAAGAGCTGTGTTTGTTCTGCCAGAAAAAAAATATAAGAGTATTAGTCAAGTACAGAAAACATATTCTGTTCATATTGTGTGGCTGTTATTAACAAGCAAATCATACAATTAATATAGAAACAATCTGGCCTTATATCCATGGACAGAGAACCTACAACACTCCATCTGTTGATAACCAAGTTCTATACCCGTCACACTCTTGATTTTATTATGTGTTGTTTTTCTTCATTTTATCTTTTGTATTCATTAGAACTTTTTGTGGCAACATTAACATTAAAGGGTTGAGAACTATTTACAAGACCCTTATAATCACAAAAATGGCTTGGTCAAACCCTACTGACCAATCCTACTGGTCAAACCCTACTTCCCTCCTCTCCTGAATCTATAACATTGATATAACCTAAGGATTGCATTTCTAAAGATCATATACACACATTTTTCTGGGAAGCATTTACCTAATTGGTAGTTTTTAGAATTTTTGAAATTTTATATATATATATATACATATATATATATATATATATATATATGTTATTTATTTTATAGAACTTGTATAAGCCATTAGTGATTTGCTGTCTATAGGTTCTTCTTCCAATACTACCATTATCAGGTCTAGGGCCGCCACAGCTTCCTTCTATCCCTTTTATATCTATGAGTTATGTCCTAATCAGCCTTCCTGTACTTACACTGCTTATACTGAACTCAATCGCAGAGAAAAGCCCAATCAACTAGATCCTCAACAAGTTCTCTAAGAGCAGACAAAGCCTTGCTTGCAGGGGAGATAATCCGCTCTTTAATCAAAATGTTCCTGAACAGGCCATATGATGGAATGGGCTAGAATAAGGGGGTCTTTGATGTTGGGGATGAGGAATGTAATTCGCCTCAGTTCTTTCTGTGTTGGACCTTTGGGGTAATTGCTTTAGCAGATTCACTGCCGTGATTAGTAACATATCCTGTAGCTGATGTACATAAAGGCCAGGCAACTGCGACGGGGTTTTCACTCATACTGAGAAGGAAAATCGAGTCTTCACTTAGTAATAGAAATATATGGAAAAAGTAGGACTCATCATATTCCGAGAAATGACAAGTCTCACATATTCCCAGCATATCCCTAGTATGGTGTGAGCCGCCTGCTGACTATAAAGGGAGGCCTTCCTCTGCTCCGCTTAGTGGATCAAGTTTCGGAAATTCTTTTATCAAAAAACGTTTTCCCTACACTTAACCCCTTTGTGTAGTTAATCTTTGTGGGGCCATAGGGTAAAAGCAACACAGTTATCACTGTTATCACCAATAGGTCCCGTATTTTTTTTTACTTTGAGCTTCTTTGCAGCCCAAGGGAGTCTGCCGGCTTTCTAAAGTATCCAATCAATATCCATAAACACAGATACTAAAAAGTCTGATCAATGCGGTTACAAATGTAAAGTGATCGGAGACTATTCATGTCAGGAGAAGGGGGGGGGGGGGTCAGTCCTGTTAGACCTAATTGAAAATGTAACAGAATGCTGGATATTTCTGACTATGGGATTATATCACCCTACAGGGACCTTTAACCAATTCCTACAGCACAGGGGTCATTGGTGTGTTTTAATATGAAGACTTTTACTTTACGACATCAATGGAAGCGGTTCTGCACACCAACCTTGAGCCTTCTAGTCCAGTCCTTTTTAAGCTATTTGGGTTTCGGATGAGTTTGTCGAGCATGCTAACAATCTGTCCAAACTTGGGCCGGTCACTACGTTCCTTCTGCCAGCAGTCCAGCATGAGCTGATGAAGGGCAATGGGGCAATCCATGGGAGGAGGGAGACGGTATCCTTCTTCTATGGCTTTGATGACCTTTAAGACAAAAAAGTAATATAAAAATTAAAAACGAATAAAGATCCTATAGATGACATGGTACTTATTGTAATAGAATAACACATAAACCAGTCACTATACTAGCTATAAAACCAATTTATCTGGAATATCAGTTTCTGTCTTAGGTTTCTGGAAGTGCTGACCAGATGACCCTCTTATTAGATATCCCTGGCTACCTCCAAAGACATGAGCGCATCATATTTCCTGATGCACCTGGACAGTGTCTACAGGGTCTACGGAGAAGACGACATGTCTGTATGAGTGAATGAGATATAAATAACTTGGACAGTGCTTTCCAGAATAGAGGGAAATCGTAACACAATGCAGATTATGTATACATACTATGGGATCGCACGTTGAGTTCTATACCCAGGGAAACCAACAACAGAATTGTCTTCCTTGTTATTGTGTACATGGAAATACAATGTGGGTTATTTCCCCTGTCACTATTCTTAGGTTTCAGTGGGTCATCCAGAGACAGCTGTCTGAATCTGATCCTTAAAAGCCTATACAGATGGTACACTTAAAAAAGATATGCATAATTTAAGAACGGCCATTTAAAGAATTATATTTTTTAATGTTCCCTGGAGACAGTCATTTAATTGGCTCAAGAGATAATTACGCTAAGCTCATTGTGCTTTACAAGGCCGCTTCTCCCACTTGGTGAGTTGGTTAATGACACATGGGCCAATGCTGTTACATTACTTGTACTGTCTATAGCTCAGGATTTATGCGCTGAAGTCATATCATTAAATAATATGGGATCCTGCTGTGACATCACTACTGAAAAAGTCTCATTAAAACTAAAAACTCCGACCAGTTCTTCAGCTGAGAGTTAATCTTTGTCTAATAAAATGTCCAGATGAGTTAAAATATAAAATATTACATATTGTAGATCATTGCAAAAAAGATTGGCTTACATCTTGATTGGACATATCCCAGTAAGGTCTCTCCCCATAGGACATGACCTCCCACATAACAATTCCGTAACTCCATACATCACTAGAAGATGTAAATTTTCTATATGCAATGGCTTCAGGCGCTGTCCATCGGATGGGAATTTTACCTCCCTGCAATATGCAAAAAAAGATAAAATGTAATCATTAGTTGGTTCATTTATATAAAATTTCCCAGCATGCATTACCAACTCAGTTATCAACATATAAATGTTATAGGACACAGAACTGCGGCCCCAATTCTCTGATTAGGGGGATTCCCATTGCTCCACCACTGGTGGCATCTTGACAAACAGTAAGTGCCCACTCAAGCAGTGATTGGCTGAGTAGCCATTTCCTTTATGTCAAAAGACAACAGGAAGTAGAGATCAGCAGGGAGATAAGGCAACTTCAACTTCAGAGGGGGTCATTGCTTTTTTCATAATTTTAACCCCTTCTAAGTCATATAGAAAAACATTTCTCTGTACTAATAGTTGCCACATCTTAAAATATCTATCCAGATTTTCTAATGCCAATCTTGTGAAGTTAAACAGGCCACATTTTCGCATTTTCCATCCTCTTAAAATGGAATAATGAAGATAGAAATGTCTTGTAATGTATTTCTCACCTCAACCCATACTGTCAGCAGTGGCCTTAATCAATAGCTTGTCTTGTGTTTCTTACAGCAAGGTGACTGCAAGTGACAGATATGGCCTGTGGTCATTAAGCTGTCACCCTGCCATTTATTAACAGAATATACTGTATAATTCAGGCCAGGTACCAGAGAGCAGTGATTTATGTAATACTCCAGCAGTGAAGGTGTTACACATCATCTGCAACAAGATCCGCACTGGTATGCCTTCAATTAATGGAAAAGCCAACAAGGGCTTGGCTTCCGTAGCAGGCCTCAGTGCTTGGTTAAGTTTGTAAAGAACCTTCTTGATTTTTATCTCTCCTCGATTCACTTGGCTGAGATCCTGCCACTGATACACCTAATTGTTGTGGTAATGCACAAAGTGTGTTCCTTTCCCCGAGCCCCCTCCTTCTCTGAGTAGTTTTTTTGTTAAACTCCGAGCTGTTTATGTAAACTCCAAGACATGGAGACTCTGGAATGCGGCAGAGAAACATGGCATTGCACATTGTCATATGTGAGGTTAGATGCCTTGCCAGTAATTATACTGAGATCTGTTAGCTCTTTCTTCAGTGGCAAGTGAAAGTGATACATTAGACTCCGCTTCTTCTGCTTCTTCTGCCCACAGCCACCAACTGTGACCATATGCTATTCTGATGCCAGATTGTACAATGCGAAACAATAAAGCTTTAATCTGCTATACATGAGTTGTATATAACTCCCTACTTACCCTGGTAGTGTAGGCTGCCTCTGGATCATCCTCCAGAACACGGGACATACCGAAGTCAGAGACTTTACAGACCAGGTTGCTATTGACAAGGATGTTGCGAGCGGCTAAGTCCCTGTGTACATAACTCATATCTGAGAGATACTTCATGCCAGAAGCGATACCACGGAGCATTCCTACCAGCTGGATCACAGTGAACCTGCCATCATTCTTCTGAAAGAAAACAACCATTTTACTTATACGTTGGCCACAGCAGATCACAAATGGTAGTAGAATGATTAATAACTTTTGCTGTATGCCACTTATCATCATACATGCCTAACGTTAGATCAAGTTTGGTCAACATCGAATTAACTTAATTTTATCGGGAAGTCCCAAAACTGCTCCCTTGTTGGTGAAAAGAAGGATGAAGCTGTTGGATTTCCAAACGACCAATTATTTTTTATTCTCAAAACACCCTTTTAGGAAGTTGTATAAAAACTTTAATTTAAATTGTAATACACATTATTTTTATAATAATAGCATGCCGAAGAGAAAATCCAGACTCAGCACGGAATGGCGACTCAGTCATTGCCATTTACTTGTGCAAGGCCAGAGCCCTTCATAATGGTTTCCTCATAATTAATAGGTTAAAACTTCCCAGGGTGTAACTACCTGAAGTGCAGACTTTAATGGGACTATAATCACATGCTTGTGGCTTTCCTGTCATTAATACAATGCTGACCTGGAACCAAGGCCTTGCCATACTCAAGGTGTTTTAGTCTAGGTCAGCTTGAGCCAAGTTTTGGCAAGTAGTAACATGTACAAAAAAAAGGACCGCAAAAAATAATTACTTTTACCAGAATGTGTCATAAAAATTGTCTAGTTTGTGTTACACTAAACATAATTAAATGGTGGATGTGGTCTTATTGATCTTTACAGATATTAAGAAATGATACAAAAGTGACACCACAAAGTGCATGGGTCATGTAACCTTAAAGGAGTTCTCCTGCATCAAGTTCTCACATAGTTTTGGACTAGTCCACTAGAGAACCAAATGATCTTTCAGTGGGCCAGGCTCTAACCTAATACTGGACCCCAGAGATACAGCATACTACTACATACTAACTTGAAGGTCAGTAGTGTCTATTTTCTGGGAGACAATTAAGAATGACTCCCCTTAATCATTTTATCTGGAGGGCCCTTGGAACTCCAATCTGACACTGTCTGGAAGTATATGATATCTGATGGAAGAGCCCAACTAAAAGAGGATCACAAGATTGGGGCTTCTGTACCTAGTTCTATGCTAATAGAGGTTCTTTTGACTTCTGAGGTCCCATCAGTTGCATTCCCAAAGAATCAGAAACTTATCACCTATCCTGGGGCCATGTGATGCCTTGTTATTGTGGAAAAAACCTTTCCAAAGTCAGCAGCTGGTATAAACCATTGCCACCCATCCAACTAACTCTTCTGTGTAGGCTTTCCAACGCTTTTCCAACTTACCCGAAGGAAAGCATCCAAGGAACCATTCTCCATGTATTCTGTGATGATCATTACTGGTTTGCCTAAGACACAAATGGAACATACTTTATCACATGTAAGTCATTTCCAAAGATAATCCCATATAGTTACATAAAAAAACGAAGACAAATTATTGTTCCTGAACTATTCACTTCAGTACTTTACTAGAACTGTTATTATATTGTATGAGTGACCTAGTCTATGAAACATGAATCTAGTGACAGGTTCATAGTGGGTGTCTGTTTCTTTGCATAATTACCATCTAAATGTGTATGGAAATGTAAGCACTTTTCTGTCTTGGAACTATTTTTCACGCAGCACACTTATTTTTTTCTCGTCTCTTGCAGCTATTAGAGCAGCGGCATATTTTAATGCGGTGCATGTGAGGGTTTTATTCAGATTTTATGGTTTCATAAGTCACAGAGATGATAATAAGACACTGCTGGAATCTAAATCAGGAGCTTGGAACGTAGAGGAAAAAAAAAAGCTAGGACCAGCATCTCACAACATTCACACCTCACAATGAATAATAACTAAAATTTGCCACTGAGTCTGTTTTTTCATGCACCTAACTGCAAAACACTCCACATCGCCTGAGCCAAAGCATTGGCAGAAAGGACAGGACAAGGTAGAAATAACAGATGGGAATGATAAAAAGTCCATAGAACCCATTAGCTGCTAGGAGGAATGGGATAGTTCTTTCTGCATTAAGCTGTTATTGGGCTGGATATTAGGAAGACGTTTGATGGCGGTGCCGAGCACTTCCAAAGGATTTTGCCACAGCAGATGACTGTAATGAGATTTAATGAAAGCTGCTTTCCCTGCAATGTGCCATCCATTGTCACTGATGGGCTCGATGTTACAGTAAGCTCTGCCAAAGAAGGTTAAGCTACAGACCATGTTTTCCTTCTTCTATCCAAAAATGAGAATAGCTGCAGCCATCTGCTTCCTGCCTATATGTTAACAAGTCGCAGTCTTACACCACCCTGCAATATGTCCTCCATGCGCCTCTCTCAAAAACCTGCAGTGCTCCCGCCTGGGGAATGGGGAATTGTGAGAATCACCAAAGCCATAAATATAAATATTTCTGACATCAAGATTGATGTCTCCCTCCTTCTGCTAAAGGTAATATGGTCGCTGAGCCATCTGTCATTTCATATCAACATTTTATATCTATGTTGGGATGATCTATTATTCCTCTGAATATGCGTGGAAAATTGTGCAGAAGACATATCTAAAAATACTGCAGAGCTGCACTGTATGCCAATGTAAAGGAATGTGTTATTTCTGCAGAAATTTGGTGGCATAGATCATGTGACCTGTCCACAATATATGTAGTCTGTGCTATGAAACTTGGCGCTAACTTAAGAAGCTGAGTTGCATATTCTCATCACACATCCTAGCAATTCTAATTGTATATGTCTAGAATTTGGAGAAAACTGGTTATCTAATACTTACATTTTGTGACAACGCCTTCAAGATGAATGATGTTCGGATGATCAAACTGGCCCATTATACTGGCCTCGCTGAGGAAGTCTCGTCTTTGTTTGTCCGTATATCCAGCTTTCAAAGTCTTGATAGCCACATAAATTTCTCTTTTCCCGGGAACCTTAAGACGACCGCTGCATACTTCTCCGAACTCTCCTATAGGCAAAAAAGAGGGGTCAACCTCTACCAATTCGGAAACACAGACTACAAATTTCAGAAGTTTTACATATGAGTCTGACATGTCCTCACCTACGCCTATTACTTTCTCAATCTTGATACAAGAAGCATCAATTTCCTTTGCAAATTCCCGTACTGCTTGGTTAGGGTCTTCGTATGTAAATGGGTCTACATAAGTTTTCACTCCTGGAAAGGAAAAAAGAAGGTGAGTGTTACATTTTTATAAAAGTTATTACAAAATATATAAATATTCCTCATTTAGTTTTGTCATATATGATATTGAATATACAATAGAAAGGTTTGTCGCATTTTAACAACCTTTACCTTGATTTAAATGCTTCTCCTCATCGGCTTCTTGCTTTGCTTTGCTGTACTTGCTCCTCCTGTAGGAATAAAGAAGTACACAATTAGACCCATGTCCTTAACAGAAATATGAATGCATTCTTCATTTACAGAGATAGATATTCAGAATTATCAATATCCATACGGTTTCCATCACAAAGCCTATTGGGTAGCCATCCCATTTGCCGTGGCCCCTGAATGGCAAATCTCCTTAGTTATGCTACATAACTAGAGATGAACGAATCTATTTGTTGGATCATAGATTCAGGATGAATCACCAAAGTGAATCCAAATCTTTTCTTTTCTTCGGCCATATATTTTAAAATGTCAGCTTGCTAATACTGTCATTCATTCCAGAGCCTGGAGATAATGGATGGGGATTAAATACTTTGGAAAAAACTTTAACAAAATGTGATAATGGTTTATTAGTTTAAAAATCTGTTATTTAATGATCTAGAGGAGGTTATATACCAATTTCCAGGACAATTGTTCAGTTTAAATTGATTCACACCTGAATATGATCTTTTGAAAAATTTGTTGATGTTTCAGAGAAGTCAATTTTGGATGATTTGCTCACCTCTATATACAATTTACATAATATTAATTCATATTTGTGGTTAATATTAAGTAAACTTGCTTGTGGGATATTAGAAGAACCTGTCGAGGACAAATCCATCTCCCCTAAATTACATCTGTCAGGATTATAAAAAACATTCAGACAGAAATTCCTCTAGATCTGGGATTATGTGAACAGAGAAGGGCAATTATTGGTTATATTGTATCTATGGGGGCTTTGTCTACTGATAAAACACTAATTGAAGCTTTGAGAATATAATGACAGCTTTGCCATAAAACCCTTCCCCACGCATATCTTGTCACCTGGGTGACCTTTTACTGCCTGTGTGCTATCAGAGACACTGCTGGTTATCATTGTCCTTTCTTGGCAAAATCCTCATTAGAATAGAAAAAAATGCCATCTATGAGAAACAGTGACATCTGAACCGATAGCACGGTGCTAGGATTTCATGTCATCCAACAATCGCTTAGACAGTGGTCAGTCTCCCCCTCCTCCACAAATCACTACAGGTGAGAGGGTCAAGCAGGAGGTAACTTTTCCCACAGGATTTCTGGATGAACAAAAGACTGGAAACCTCCTGCTTCATGGAACTGCAACCTAGTGTGTGACACCTTCCTCGAATATCACGCACATACACAATGGACATAGGAGCATGTAGAAGTCAGGTCAGACTTTCAATGAACAAGATGGATGATATGGGACAAAGCAAAGGCAAAGGGATACTCATCAAATTCTATCCATATCAAGATATTAAATATCCACACCCCACTGTTATGTCATATGATGCTGTGGGAAGAACGTTCCAAGTCCCCGATTATATAAATTATGGTCTAATGGATACTTTTCATTATTTAGAAACAAGTTAGCAACTTGCTAATATCAGCTTCTGAAACGCAGTATACAAATAGTTAATGGAAATGGCAGAAAATGTGAGGCTGACTCACTCCCACCCTAATATGGAAGTCAGCTCGAAGAAAACCACATCCAAAAGCTCCACTTAAAAAGCAGCTTTGGAAATGAAGAGATTGAAGCCATGTACGGGGTGCCAAGCCGCTCTGAAACTACAGAGACACCATCTGCCTTCCTCTCTGTCAAACTCTTACATAACCTCATTAAACTACATGGGAATAAACGTGCAGAACTGTCCAGCCTGGTGCTAAAAAAGCAAAGGCTTGTTTAAAAGGGGGTGTACAGGATTAGAAAAAACATGGATTGTTTTCTTTAAAAAAATATTACCCAGTAACTTCAAATGTAATATAAGAGACAACCTATGGCCCAATGTGGCACTATCCTCTTATAGTGCAGTCTAGATTTAGCTTAGACAGTAATACTAGACCTGAAATCCAGCGATAGCTACAGATGCTTAGAAAGCCAGACACTTGAATGCATACTCCGCCACCTATGTGCAGTCCTAGGACAGACTGTGAGCTCAGTGGGACAGAAGGCACACTATGAATAGTCCTTTTTGATCCACACCAGGTTGCATTCCCAGCAGTTTCCTCCATACATTATACCATGAATGTCAGGGGAATGCTTCATGCATTCACTGGTACATTCCTGTCATTTCACTTTGACATCTTCAATTGAGAACTGGGTTTAGGGACCATCCTTTTGTTTACATCCTTGCATTTAGAAGATCAGCTCCTTGTGCTAAAATGCATCCTTGATGACTTTAGACAAAGAAAAGAAGGCATTTGAGCAATTTTTTACCCCCATTTTCCTATCTGTTCAACTGCAGATGAAAAAGCTGTTTGAATCCCCATTAGGAGCAGCGAGCCTGTCAGCTTCGAGCCTCCTTGGCTGCGTTCCCTAAGACAGCTTTATGGCTGACACTAAAGAAGAATCAATAAAAGTCCAAAGGGTCAACGTTTCATTTTTATCTAAAGTGATCCATTGAGAGCCAATCACTGCTGGCCTTCTATCGACCTGAGCCCACCCTCTCCCTAGCTGTTAATGGTGGTTGCACTGACAGCTCCGTAGGATGATAAACCGTCGGGGACCTGATAAAATACAACCTGGGTAGAGGGTCTCGAAATGATTTTCTGATTATATGGTATCAGCAGCTTTTGTAACCTTGCTTGTCGCAACCCGCGAACACAGACGTACCGCCTACACATTCCTTTTAAATAAACAAACAACCATTTGCATAGAGTGGCGGCATACTGGTAGTTGCTCAAATAACATAAAATTGAGATCTCGGGAATTAGTGGAATTAATTTTCCATTTGAAGCGGGGCTCCTGCGGCAGACATCATGCTTAAACTGCGGGGGGCTTCTGCTACTGGTCTCGTGCTGTGGAGATCAAAGATCTTGGTAGGAGTTTTGTACTAAGAATGCTATGTTTAGATGCTAATCAGAGAATATGTCTTTGTTTCAGGTCTGAACTCCACCCAGAAGAGAAAAGTACTGGCATTGGAGAGAGACAAAGGCAGAAATAAGCATTCTCTGAATCCTAAAAATACCTAACATACTTTCTCAAAAACTTCTTCCCCCTTTAAATCAAAAATATGAGAACATTTTATACACAAAGGTAAAGCATGAGCTCCCGTCAGACTGGTTTATCTACAACACTACTATTCTTATATATCTAGCTTTCATTAAGTCCTTAATTATCCAATTTTTTTCTCGACTTAATTGTTGCTCGGCTTCTTTTTTACATCCGGCAGATCCCGATTCAGCAGACTTTAAAAAACTAATGCTGTTTGCCTTCGGAAGACAAACAAGCAAATAGAATACAAAATGAAGCAGAAGATGGTTTTGTTGTAGTTTTGTGACTTACTGTTTTCATCACAATCTCAGAAGATTTTCCCAACACAGCAGCCTATGAATAATTTAGCAGCGGTTTACAATGTTTTATTTTACTATTCATTTAGAGAGGCTGAAATTGGCAAAGCCGACCCCATACCTTCTACTGATGACAAAGGCAGCGATGAGAATGACCACGAGGACAATGCTACCGGCCACAGACACCAACAGCACAGTAGGACTGGTTCCTTCACCGATCATAGGAGATGGGACTATAAATAGCAAAGAAAACACAATGCATTAGAATGAATTCAAAGCTACACAGCGGAGAGGAGCTAAATTCATACTGAAGATAGCCTACAGTTTATGGATGCCATTTATTCCTATTGTATGGGCACCATGACTAAATATAGGAAGCCGGCAATGAGCTTTATTGTATTCAGACAGAGGATGCCACCATTTACGTGCCAATGCTGAGCGATAGAGACTGTATCGAAAGGAAAAAAGATGTCTCACCTGTATTTGTAGTGAATTCGAATGGTCCACTGAACTCGCCATAACCCGCTGCAGTTCGGGCTCGGACATGGAACACATAAGCTGTCAGTGGATTAAGACCCTTAATATCTGCACTACGTGACCCGGTTTTCACAATACGGTAACTGCGATCATTTTGGTCCTGTGGGTAAATACATTTTTTTTTTGTAAAATTTATAGTACATGTATTGGTATTGTGCAAGGCAGAACTACAGTACATTAAATGGTCATATTACCTTCTCATAGTACTTGACTTCATACTCTAATATAACCCCGTTGGCCCGATCTGGTTCTGGCCAGGTTAGGGATACACTGTGTCTGGTGATCTCCTTCGGCTGAATTTGGGTCACTGTTGAAGGAGCTGAAAAAAACATAGCAAATATGTGATTTTTAATTTCAACCAAACTTCCTGCCATAGGATAAATGTAAACATGCAGTAATTAGCTCCAATAATTTAATGCCACCCTACAGTTCAACTTCCCATTACTAAAAATAGTTATTCAGATTTACAGATGGGATGATATTATTTAAAAAAGCTCTCGTGCATTACGGTTACCTCCCCGGCTGCTTGTGAAACAAAGGATGTGGCCTCCCTTAGGATGCCGGGAACACCCATAATGAGCCGAATCCATTTTTTTTGTAATTATTAAAGAGTAAAGATTAAGATGATGTTTGTGACACTAGGGCTGACTCACTAATAAACAAAGTCTCCTGAATCAGCTTCTAACCCTGACACCCAGATGACATCATCAGAGAGCGCTAATAAATAAGAATAAGGACTAACACAAATTCAAGTGACAGAGCATTTTATTGTTATAGGCCTCCAATACTAAGCCTATAGTATGACAATAGGTCACTGCCCATGACAAATTAGCCTATTATTTGTGATGAGGCACAGGAAGTGGAAGTGACATGATCCCGGACTCCAAGACTGGGACCAATGAATCCATCATCTACAAATATTGGACACTTAATGCATACTCACGATGCTCGTCTACTGTATGGGGATCTGAGTTTTTACAGCCTACGTCACACAGAGAAGCCATTATATACGATTTCAAGCATTTACAAAGGTATGAAGCTCCTTGAGTGGTATTTTCCATTTACTTTGACATGAAACACACTTATCCTCATTTCTTTTATGTAGAACTACCATTCAGCACCTCGTAATGAGACTTTTCATGTCTGTCAAGTCTCAAACACAGAATATAGCTTGTAGGTAATCTGCAAATAACACTTCTAAAGTGAAGAAATTTCTGGAGTCTTTGAAGAGCTCAGAATAGTGGGTCTGTTGGTTTATTGGGGTCATTCAGCTGTTGTGTCATATACCCTGTAGTAAAGGTTCAGAGGCTGCAGAGATAACACCAAACATATATGATGAAGTTCAAAGCATGGATATGTGTGTGTCCAGGTCTGACATTGACTGGGGTAATAAAACACCCCAGTTTTACTAGTGGTAGGAGGACATCGCTACTAGAAGTACACAGCTAGCTACAAAAATCCTGACCCTCCTTCCAGGTGTCATTAATGAGTGTAGAACAGGTCTGGACCCAGTGCTGAAGTCACAAATAAAGACAAGAAATGCTGAGAAGGAAGTAAACAGCTACAATAAACGTCTCAAAGCCCCAAGGCAATTACAAGAGAAACAACTTTACTCACAGAAACCTTGTAACCTGACCTGGCCTAGCAAAGCATGCTATGAATAGTGCCTCCAAACCAAACAACTTTCCACAAGTGACATGTCCGATCAGCCATGCCAGATACTGGAAGATATTTAGAGTGGACTCCTCATTTGAAGAACTTAGACTTTGTTCAGTACCAGATACGGAAGTGGAGAACATTCTGGAGTCTTTGAAGATACATGATTATATTTAAAAGACTTTATTTTCAGGCCTAAGACTTTGTGCATTCTCAGACACTGGAAGGTATTTAGAGTGGAGAATTTATTTTCATAAATACTCTGAAAGGTGTTTTTTTTATTGAATTCATATGGTGTATGGAGACCTTACAGGTAATGGGAAAAAAAATATATAGATAACCTTTGCTGTCATGCCAATTTATTGACAGCTGTTTTGGGTGCCCTTTGTCAGTACAAAGCGTCCTGAATGACATGCCTTCAACAAAACTGGAGTTGGAAACCCAAAACAGATGTCCACAGATGAGTAACTGGTTTGGCTAACATAAAATTGTGAAGATTTCCTCTCTGTCAATATTGTCACCAGAAACATGAACAACTAAGGGGAAATTCTCTTGAAGTGTATCAAGTTCTGCTGTTACAACAAATTAACCATACAAAGTCACACATACGTAACATAGGTAAGACCCCACAAGAGGAGGCCCCTGTTAAAGCTCCGTAACAGTAACCAAGGAAGGAAAACGTTGCAACTGCTGCCTCTTTCTACGGTTCAGATTCCTGGTGTTAATGAAGCATGGCTTTTATCCATTCAGGTGTATCCCAGGTTTGTCTGGACAAAGTTTTTTTTCCATTATTTTTTAATAAAAAGGGCAAATCCATAAGCAAACACCTGAGCTCACATGCTCGGAGCCACCTCTGTTAAAGCTGCTGCCTCTGCCAAGGTGTATACATGTCTGTACCACATTGTGTAAGCAGCTTCACTCTCCATTTCACCGGTAGATTTAGTTTGGTTCTTTAAGAACATTCCACAAAGTAAAGTTTGTACAGTTATTCTTAACTCGTAAGAACCCTTCCACAATACACATTTCCTTTGAGATGTTTTTAACCCTTGTGCATTCCGCATTCTTAACCAGGCAGGATGTAAACATGTACTTTACACTCAATGGCCCCAGTTCACATGTACAGTTATATTCCTTAGCCAACACATACATGTGGCACATGGCCATTCAGTTTTTTTAATCCCTATGCTAGGCACTTTTTACTTCTTCTTGCCATAAAGCAATTAGTGTTTTCGATAGAAGACGTTGCGAAAACAATGGTCTCATTTGAACTCTCTCCTCCTATTGCCACTTTTATCCCTCATCCTAAATTTATCTTGATGATGGATTATTACATTCTTATGGATTATGGATTAGATGCCATATTTGCTCACCCTATTTCACCTGGTCAATAAAACTTTATTAAATTGGTCAATTTTTTTTTAAAGGGGAGCCACTTTAATTTCCAATGAATTCTTAGAATATATTTTTTATCACCCCCAGATAAGTGTGAGACAAATCTGAGGCGTCTATTTTCTAAGTAGCGCAGAAGGAAGCAATTAATTAATGGCAAGGGAATAACAACACATTGGAGGCTATTCCTCAAAAAAAAAAGTTATTAAAGTAAAGTAGATGTTGAGGAGCAGGACAGGAAAACACAGAAGTGCAATCCATCATCTTGTTAAAACACAAGCCCTGACTGTGTGTTTGATTAGGCTTGTGTCCTCCTGATTTCTTAACATTACTCAAACACTAGCTCTGTGCGCCCTCTGTTTCCCCAATCAATCATGTGGCATCGCAAGAACAGATTTGTCTCCAGGGAGGGAAAAGAAAGTTTCTGGAGAGTGAAAAGAGGCAGAGCATATTGGGAAATAAGAGTTAAGTGCTGTGTTAAGCGCTGGTACACGGCTTGTTAAAGGGCTTAG
Source organism: Engystomops pustulosus (assembly GCF_040894005.1). Lineage (NCBI taxonomy): Eukaryota > Metazoa > Chordata > Amphibia > Anura > Leptodactylidae > Engystomops > Engystomops pustulosus. The sequence continues at coordinate 182,297,607 of NC_092413.1, forward strand.
TGACAAACAAGTGAAGGCATTCTGGCTTCTGGTGGAATCCATCTTCAGCGGTGATTAGTGCGATTCCAAAAACGTTCTATACTTAAAGGTTTCCTACACAATATTACACGTACATATACTGTAAATATTTCCCATTTAACAATCTAAAAATAATGAATATTTGAAGTCACCTGGAAAACACTATTGAATCTATAAAGAAGCCTCAAATATTTGCTCATTTTACAAGAAGGAGTCCAGTGGGTGGTACCATTCAATGATGACAGTTTTCCACAAATTAAAATGCATAGAGAGATAAGTGTCAATTACTGAGTTCACTGAACTCTTACTCAGATAAAAAGCAAAAATTCTCGTGAACGGTGGTGATTCATGCGATCGGACCCCCATCAATCGTGCACATTGAAAAAGATTGGATTTCGATTAATTAATTCCATGTGACAGATCCCTTTAATGCATGACCTCAGTTGCATGGGACTGTAATGGGATAAACAGAGACCCCCGAGGGAACCACTTCAAACAATTACTTCCATACAAATTCTTTTAGTTTTTATGTAGGTGCTGTGATCTGGCTTCTTGGGCGAAGAACATTAAAGCAACCCAATGTAAAAGTAATAATGATTGAGTTAAATCTCATTCTTAGCCCAAAATCTAAAAAAAATTATCTAGGAATTTCTGCAATGTGGACATGCGCCATAATAACTGCTGAAAGACTAAATTACCACTTACATGTTAAACTGAAACATAATTCTTTTCTCTAACCTTTTTATCCCTGAAACTCCCAATTCTCCTCCGGTTACCAAGGACAAATGTGGGAGGACAGCTGCAATTTCCTAGCTCCGATGCTCAAAATATTGAAATCCTAACTCCAGGGACAGAGAAAACAGCAGGGGTCAGGGCTATTTGTCCTGCCATACAAACCCCCCTTTTCCTTCGGAGCAGAGCAGGTGATAGCATTTGCTTTGACAAGCCGACAGTGGTGGTCTGGCTAATAACATCATTAATATTTTACCAGGAAGTGTTGCCCCTACTCTACCTCCTCATGAGGTGCATGTAATTCGGCAGGCATTAAATACCCCATATGTCTTCATTACAACCTTTTTTACCCCCCCCCCCTCCTCTGCAAAGCCCTGACAAAACCAGTCCCAGATAATACTAAGCCAATATAATTGCTGCTTAGCTCTGGGAATGTTGCTGGTTTAACCCTGTCCCTGCCAACATACTGTACACGCCTTGAGTCATTAACTCCAAAACTAGGACGCCGTGAAAAAAAAAAAGTGTTATGTATTGTGAAATATAAGTCTCGCTACCGCAAAAGCAGCCAATGAAGTGTAATTATAAGAAGCAAATGTTTCTTGGCGCCTGAAGAAAACTGGTAAGCTTCGTCTATGTCACTAAATAGAGCAGGGCAGATGTCCTATATTCTAGACCCTTTCTGTATCATGTATTACTCATTAGCGCTGCAGATTGTTGATAACACCCAGTGTAGTAGAAGCGGCAATCCCCACAGCCAATGATTACATCTTCGGCACAGAACCCACAACACGCCAATGTTGGTAAACACTGAGCAAGCGGGACAGACGGTTCAGCCTTTGGGGCAAATACCTCCACCCAGACTGTAGGATGCTGCTTGTCAACCTTGTACAGGCAAAGCACTAAAATTAACCAAGTAGCAGCCTCAAAAGGGAACACTTGTAAGTGATTTGTTTGCAATCAATTATCAGATCATTCTATACTGCTTTTGTAGGAATAAAAATCTAAATGATGGGTGGGATTCTGGTTGCGGGGACCCTCATTATCACGAGAATGTGGGTCCTGTTCTTATTAATTGATAAAGCAACAGGTTGAGTATCCATACTGCCCTCCATTTAATACTACAAACTGTTGAGCAAAAAGCTCTGCTAACTTTAGAGCTCTCATGGACAGTGAATGGGAACGCTAGTGATAACTCCATTGTGGCATAGCATTAAAAGGAGCGGCATAACGCATGCAGGTTAGTGAGAAGGGGACCAGCAGTCAGACACTTACCAATCATATTCAAACTTGATACAACAACCCCTTTAAGATGGCTATTCATACATTGTATTGATTTCAATAGATATTACTTACAGTATTAAAGTGTTAATCCGCAATCCCTAATAATAATAATTCCTTTATTTATATAGCGCACACAGATTGCGCAGTACTGCAGAGAGCTTGCCAAATCAGTCCCTGTATGCAATGGGACAATCTAATCAACCTACCAGTATGTTTTGGAGTGTAGGAGGAAAACAGAGCACCTGGAGGAAACCAACACAAACACAGAGAGAATATGAAAACTCTTTGCAGATGTTGACCTGGATGGGATTTGACCCCAGCAAGGCTATAGTGCTAACCACTGAGCCACCGTGTCTATACTTCTTTTTGTACTGTAGCCAGTACAAGAGTGGGGAGCTATGCAAATGGTGTAGGGGCACTAATGATTTATCAATTGTCATCTTAAGCACCAGTTCTTACTATGATGTAAACTTAGATGCAACATATGTATGTACTACATAATAATATGTACAGGTTATAATATTACAGGTTCCTTGCACATGAAATAATGGAAGCAATGCCATAGGAATACCAGCTATATAAATCTGTAGTCCCCAGATCTTGTGGGAGATGCCACATCATTACACACAATGAAGCAGCTGAAAAGGGCGAAGTACCAATGAAAACACACCCGTGGGTGCATCTGGGGAGGCTAAAAAGTGCTCTGCAAAGGGCTGGCAATTAGTGCGGTGATTGTCTGTGTCATTATACAGTTTTGTAATTTCACGAGGCACCACCGCACACAATGCCACGATGACTGTGTTTGGCAAATTTCTAAAGAGGTCTCGCAATAAGCAGCCAACAGCTGCTCAAAACTATCTGTCGCCTCTCGAAGGAAAACGGCTTGTTCAATTTATTTACACACTTTCGGTGCTAATTGGCGTATCCTGTGTCCAGCAAACTGTGATGTGATGGAGGGAAGGAGCAAGAGGTGACTCGTTTGGGTAACTGATCCCAAACGTGTTTTGTTTATGTCTGTTGGCAAAGCCAAGACTGCTGAGTCCTTAAAAGAAATTGTATTTAGCGCAGAGACCCCCCCTCCCTGGTAAACGAGGGGAGCAAAAGGCCAACAGAGAGTCTTTCTTTGCAGCCCTCATCTGGTTTACTTTCCTCCATTTCATAGGTGATGGATTGTGATCACAAACCACTATTTCACTCCGCTATTTGTGCAGCCTGACTCCCCGGGCCTATCTAAATACACAAATCATCTTTATGGAAACGCATAGTTAAACTTTGTAATTGTATTGTCATTAAATAATAATCGTGACTTTTACCCCCTGTATAACTAAGCTATAAACATGGTAACTAGGGGGATGGAGTTACACCTGGGCCTTAGTATACAATAGAGCCCCTAGAAACCTTCAAGAATGACATGCCCATAGCAACCAATAAGAACACAACTTTTAAATCTCACATTGCTCCTGAAAAATAAAAGCTTTGCTGTGATTGGCTTGGCTATCACTGGCTGTATACAAAGGTGCAATTATCAATGCATTTGCTCCATTTTCTGGTGCGTTTTACTCTGAGGTGATTTTTTTTTTTTTTAATTATTTACTGTCAGAATTTATATCCATTTGTACCCTGCACAAGAGTTTGTAAAAGTGAAGTTAGAAGCAGGCAGGACTGGCTGCTAGGCCTGAATTTAGACACTCTTATACATAGCGACATTGTATACTGTTACTGTGATAGATGAGCAATGCGAAAACTGAAGAACATTCTCCAGAAAGTCTGACACAATACCACATGATTCCCCCCGCCTAAAATAATAATGAATACAAATTTACTGAAACCAATCCTCAAAATGTATTCAAGGACAGCATTGTGATCTTCCATACTATTATCTGAATGGGTTCCTATTTTGCGCCCCATGTCGCCCTTCCCTGTGGAGCTCCTGTCAGAGGGCAGCGCCATTCAGACTTTGAAGCCCTGTCATAAATTGATCAAGAAAGATAAGTCTCCCAATGGGTAAATGCACTGTCCATGGAAATAAAAAAAAATTACAATGAATTATGCAATTTGCATATTTAAATCAGGCTGCTTTATTTGCATATTAAAATTAAAAGCAGCTTCAGATTTTCACATGGTGCAAGCTGCTTCATGTTCCGGCTTCTTCACATGGCATCTATTGTTGGTGACACTACAGTCAGACAATAGGACAGTGGGAATATCTCAGCCGCCTTATTTAATGATGGGGTGGAGTAAATGTTAACACACCTGAGCTATAAGTACATACAGCAAGCAACAAGAATTCAACCTTTCCTTCATTCTGTCATTGGTTATACCCTATAGGAGTCCATATTACAAGTGGTATACTTAACATCTATAGATATTTACAGATGGCAAACACTTACCGGCTTGGTTGGTTGTCACTGTAACAGAAACGGCCTGGTCCGGGCTAGGGTTCTGTTTGGAGACTCCATTCACAGCCCAAATCTCAAATGTGTAGTTAGTATGAGCCTGAAGGTCAGTGATAGAGACTTTGGTTGTCTTCAAGCCATTCTGCTGGGGGCTGTAGTGAACTCCACTACCACACGGCCGACAACGTGTGAGGTCAGCACCGCATCTCTTACAGACTACATTAAAGGAGACATCATGCCTTCCACCGGTATTCTGGGGAGAAGTCCACTCCAAATTCACTGAGGTCTCATTGACATTGGAAATAAGGTTTTGAGGGGCTGACGGTGGTCCTGTTGAATAAAACAGCAGATGTCAAAAATCTAAAACATGAGGACTGGAGTCATATATAGGATTAGAGTTCCTTTGAAGTCTAGATGCTTCAAGACAAATTGTGATTTTACAATATAGAGTTAAACCAAGGAATATGCCTTTTTAACACCATTGCACTATTTTCCATTCTTAACACCACTGTACTGGAGAGGGCACCTTTCCAAACAGCTATGTCCACTTTCACGTGGGAAAATATGCCACATTGAATCAAGATCCTCAGAAAGCAAAAAGTCAGTAATTGGTATGTGGGACGAGGCCCAGGCAGCTTCTGAACACAGGGGCAGCCAAGCGGAAAACTAGGCACGCAGATGCTGGCAGGTCTGAAGAGAGAGATGGGTCAGAAAAAGCCCCCCACCCTCCCCTTCCAACATGAATGGAGATGGTCTATTTAGAGGAGGGGGTGACAGTTGAACAGAACATCAAGGAGGAGGCAGGCAAATAAAGAATAAAAACTTGACTTTGTTATCCATAAAAATGAGTAAAAACAGAGGTGTCATTCCTGGCAGGTTGATTTCAGGCTACAGAGATGATATCTTTTTTTCACACTTGCATGTTTTTCATGGAAATAAATATCCAAGGTTCATCTTAGGTATCTACATACATCACACCATAGGATGCTTTATCCTAGAGTGTTGTAAGTTTGAAATCATATATTTTTTTATAAAAATATAGAAAAACCGTCAGAAAAGCTGATAGATGATCTTGTCTCCGCAGCCATCCTTCTCATTGACAGATCTGTTGTGTCTATTCTCTTAATAACAACGATCAGTATTGCTATTGGGTCACACTAAATTAGTCGTAGACTCTTTTCAGACACGCAATCTATTTAAAACTACGACTCTACAAAATGTTGGCCTCGCTTAATTAAAACTAATTTCCTAGACCTGAGGATTTCCAATCCCCTTAGATTTCCCTCCTCCTACTAATCACACCAAGACCAGGCTGACCTTTCCATTTCTAATCGACTGACCTTGAAGACTCGCTTCATGGTCTTTCAATAAGAATAGAAAAATCGCTTGTACTGCAAAGTCTACCCCTCCCAAAATTATCTCAGGTTCTGTTTACAGTCAATTGTAGAGTTGAATTTTGTTTTTGTGGAGCTCGGCAATTTCCCCATAAAGGCTCTGACACAGTCTTGCAAATTACAGTTTTTTGTTTCTCTGCTAGACGAGTTCGGACTGGAGAGGGTGTGTGTGTCGTGGGCTCAGATTAGTTATAAGAAAAGGCAATAACAATAAGAAGTTAGCACAGTTTTTGTGTTACTTTTTTCTTTCCTTTGATGCCAATAATCTGTCATATAGCATTAGTATAAGCTATGAGCAAAATTATCTCTTGCACGTAAGATTGTGTAATGACAAGAATTGACTAGATTAGGCAAATTTGCAAAAAAAATAAGACAATAGCGGCTAATGAGCTTATAGCAAATACAATATTGCACTTCTAGAGCCAGATACTTAGGATTATGTCTCTCCAGCCCAGATACAGTCAATAGTAATGTGCATTAATGGAAATTGTTTACGAGTCTCAGGACAACCTGGGGTGTGTATAAAGCACTTTAAATTATCCAAGGAAGATTTACAGACTGGTAAATTAACATTTGGACATGGGTGATTGGGAAGGAGTCATCGCTCAGGGCAGAATGCAATAAGAAGACTTTCAGAGTTGGTTACAAGAAGGCAGGAAAGTGGTTGCGGATTGATAAATAAAGTAGCAGCGGGTGACAGTTGTAAAAACAAGATCCCAGCTCTCCTTCTTCAGATAACATAACCTGAGATGCAATGTCCCAGGCCTAGGAAGTGATTAATGACCCTAAATGGAAAACGGTGGAACCAGACTGGCTGTGTTTAAATAGAGAAGGAACCAATGTGGAACCTGTAGCTTATGTTACATAATACAACTTGATGTCAAGCGTAATTACCTGAAAACAAATGTTGTTTTTTATCCCCCGTGATCAATCTTTCTGCTATATGCTTCAGGTTCTGGACAAATCCCAGGAGCTAAATGGCTAAAGTGTCTAGAAGTTTACTATTGGCACCAATAATTGGCCACTTTCCAAAGATGACAAGCTGATGATTAAATGTGTCTGACTGGCTCCCAACACCTAGATAACTTGTACTGTTATGGATTTATTTGTCAGATTCAATGAGGCCTCAAGCCAAAAATCACTATATGGTAGCCATCATGTTACTTATCAACTTAAAGTACATTTAAAGAGGAGCTGTCGCCACTGCAAACATGACGTTTTGGGGGGAAATGAAAGTAATTTTGATGCAATAACAAGGCTGGAGCATAATTTTTTTAACTCTGCATTTTGTAGTTTATTTGTCATTCTTCTGAATATTTGTCAATGAATTTACCAATATTTATTAATAAATTTATAGCCATGTGTGTCAAGAAGGTGTGTCATAAACAATCCCTGCAGTGATTGGACAGCAACAATTGCTAACACCTACTTGTAACAAATCATTCTAAAAAAAGAAGCTCTAGAAAACTGCATAGTACAAAAGACAACTGTTATTTACTAAAAATTTACATTATTCTAAAGTCTTAATCGCAACTATTTTAGATGTCTATGTGAGAGGTACAAAAAAGATTCCAAAGACATGATAGAAAGAATTTATGAAGCGCTGGTATGCGTTTCAAGACATTTCAACCTGCAATTAATCCCCCATTCCCTAAAGGCTAGCCGAGTTTTCAAGAGTACTGGAGTGGTAACTAATACAATTGTTAAAGTCTGAACTTTTTACAAAGGAGATTCCTATTAAACCAATGACACCATAAACTCCCTTAAGGTCAGGGTGGCTCACAATGGAGCAGCTGGTTCTCTCTGTCTAAATTGCGCTACGTTGCTTGTACTTTTGGGAGCGCTGGGAACAGATGTGCCACCAGTAGTCGGCCAGGCTAATTAATTGTGGTCATCCATTCAAGTGTTGTACTTGGAGTGATGATGGAAAAGGAACTACTGTGGTGGATTTGTACTAATAACCAAACTGAGAATGACACAACCTCTGTCCCTCATTGACCTCTTCAAATAATCGTCTACATGTTCTTCATAACCAGCAAAAGAAGGCGGATAAGGAAATTACATAAAATGCTGTTCTTCATTCATTCTCCAAAGACCGTTCACATAAAACCAAACACTAGACCTAAATACTAAAGCAAGCTAACAAAAGACTTAATGACATAAACATAAAATACATGTGCATCAATCTTATCGTTAAGGTCCGTTCTGTTCTATTTTGTAGGATTCACATTTAGCTACAGCTTGCTGACCATCCTACTATCCTCAGTATTTAGTCAAAGCTAAGCATCGCTCTGGCTAGAATTTTGCTGCAGCGCTCTCTATATCCGTTATGCCAGCACCCCTGGAGAAAATACCAGGCACTGCAGATTCCCAGATAATTGCTTTTGTGCAGATCTCTACGTGCTTAGGAGGCGACAAAAAGAGAAATTCAGATGAAGGTTAAAAAGCAAAAGAGAAAACGCTTATAGGGTAACAGCTTCAACCATTCAATCGCTGGACAACGATCAAAAAACGCTGCACTGCAGATACTTCCAGCAGTGAAAAAAAAATAAAAATACACTCAGCGCGAATAAACCCCGCTGAGAGATGTTCGCCATGCACAACCCGGTGAAGAAATGCTACGCTTTCATCCTTGACCTTGGGAGCGAGCGAAGGTTGGCCGGGCTTCTCAATCTGCCCTTACATTTCAACGAGCCAGCTCCCGGCGGCAGCGCTGGAATTCACAGGCAGGTTCCACCAGTCATTTCATTAGGGTTCATTACGCGGATAACTGTCAAGACGCATTAGAGGAAGCGACCGAGATTAATAGGGCTGCAATGGCCATTTAAAAACAATATAGTTACTAGAGGAAATAACAGCCCGAGCAGCAAATCTGATTATTTAAAGGAAAAATAAGATATGAATGAAAGACTGGGGAAGCGTGCTGGTGGAAACCCAGAGGGCACGGATTTTATGATGGAGTCATACGCTTCATTTCAGGCCAATAATCGCCTGCAAATGATTGTGTACCACAACAGTGTTTTCTATGTAAATTAAACAGAAGCAGTCAAAAATGCATTTCATTCTCTGCAAAACTACAAAAACATTTCTAGGGTATCCTTATGTTATTGGCTGGGATTCATGTCATGTGTGTAGCAAAGTTCACACTTGCGTTTGGGAGGTTCTCTTCCCCCTTAGATTTCCCCTCCCTGCAATTCATGGCAGAGGGGATGAGCTTCTCGAGAATACAGATGTGTTCAGACCTAAATGCTTGCGTTTAGTAACTAGTAACATGTGTTTTGCAAAGTTTACCAGCAAAACACGTGTTGCTAGTTCTTGATTCTCAGACATAATATCTGAATGCAGCCTAATGTTGCAAATAGTATGTTTTGCAACTTTGTAAAGCTATCATACCCCCTATTATGTCCATGTCACAGAGAATATAGATGTATTGGCACTCAATGCGGACTACATTGTACGCATCAGCCGGTATATCTGATAAATTTTCTAAATGCAACATGTAAAGATCTCTAAATATTAGATATATTAGAAGCATTTGTTAAACAGCTGATATGTGATCACAAATAATTCTAGATGACAATAAGCCTCTTCACTATGAGCCCCGGCTGGGAGGTCAGCGAGGCTGTGGGAACTACTGATCTGAGCTTCTTTTAGCGCAACATAAACCCAGGCTGCACAATGGGTGGCACCTTCAGAAATGCCCCTGTACTTGTGACAGCTGCTGTCAAGTAACCAGTATACTGTACGGATTGTACAGTACAAAAGATAGAAGAGGCATATATCAAGATGACAAAGAGCGCTGTTTAGAGAGTGACTGCCCGCAGAGAGACAAGAGGGGGATGTAGCTTTCACTGGAAGACGTTATGTAACTTACTGGTGCATGGCATGGAGGCTGGGTCACTGTCAGCCCGAAAATAGCCTCGATCACAGGTGCAGGAGGTAGAGCCTTCCCGAAGTGCAAAGCTGTGTGGAGGACACTTGGAGCAGGCTTTATCCGATAACAGCGCCTTGTAGTAGCCAACTTTGCAAGCTGTGAAAAAAGGGGATAAAAATATATTGTGAATAAAACACAGAAGATTACGCTTTACTATACAATCTAAACATTTGTGTTTTTTTGAGCAAATACAGTTAGTAGCAGTAAAAATAACAATAAGTAACAAGATAAATTGTGTTAAATATGCGCTTAGCTCTGCTACATCATGTGGCAAGTTTATAAGTTGCACAAATTTTGCAATTACGACTGGTATGGATGGTTGATGTGCTCTGTGTCAGATCTTTTTTGCTTAGAGCGTTCCATCACTTGTTAGGTGTTTGATTAGTACTTGGAAACAGCCCCATGGGAGAGATTGATAGGAATCACTAACCACAGCTTGGCAGACAGCTAGGCTCAGGTCAGGCCTCTATCCTCACATCAAACATGGCCTCATCCCCTGCACACAGAATCCAAACCCAGTGGAAAGTGCCTGTCACTCAGCCGTCACCGATAAACAAAGACAGCTTGTGTACCGCCAGCAACTGGATGCGAGGAGGCCTCACTTTTCTCCTTTGGACTTGACAACATTTTAAATACGGCTGAATGAACACAGTCACAGTCAGTCTCTGTGTATTTACCGCTGCATTTCATGTTCAGGAGGAACAAAATGCTCCCAGTGAAATGAATATACTTCATTTTCTAAAATGGCGCTGTCCTAAAACACAGTATTTCTCTCCGCAGCTAAATCAATTTATGGCCATGACATCAGCTCTAAACCATGACATCATTACTATTGGTATTATTACATTTTACATACATTAGTTACATGGGTGCGCAGTTTAGCACCCTTTTATCTAACAAAGATCAAATACTATGCTGGAATACTTGGGAGGTCCATGTACTTGACAGAAAGAACTCATTTCATTGGGAATGTGTAATACCTTATTTCTCCTACGATGGCGCTGTAAGTAAAGTGAGCTCCTGCTACAGGTGGCTGCTAAGGATAAGACATGATGTGATCATAAGGGATCATACTTGCTAATGGATCACTGCCCACTTCCATTTGTGTGTCTGTTCCTTTAACAAGTAGAGCATATTCTAGTATGCACCGTTTTCACTGACCCACATGTACAATGGAAGTCAAAAGGCCAGTGGGAAAAAAAACGAATGTAACTCCATGAAAAATGAATTGATGGTACGATACACTCTTGAAATTCAACTGTTTTCCTTTTTAACGGAAAGTACATAAAATAGATGAAACTACAGTATATACACGAGTATAAGCCGACCCAAGTATAAGCCGAGGTCCCTAATTTTATCACAAAAACCTGGTAAAACCTATATTTTTTTACTCGAGTATAAGCCGAGTTTGGGTTTTCAGCACATTTTTTTGTGCTGAAAAACTAGGCTTATACTCAAGTATATATGGTAGTCCTTTAAAAATTGTCAAATGGAGGCACAGTAACATCAGGTTTTCTTAGCCGAGAATCAGTTCGGTCTTGGGTAGTTATAATATACACCCAATTCAACAGCAGAAAATCTGCAGCAAATCAGCTGCATGTGACCATACCTTTAAAGGACATCTACCACCAGGATCAAGGATTGTAAACCCAGCACACTGACAAACTGGTGTGTGTCCCCTCTGTCAGGATCTGCCCTTCTTTTTGCTTTATTTGTCCTGCTTTTTGAGAAAAAATGGGCTTTAAAAATTAAGCAAATGAGCCTGAGGGGCTCTAGGCTCCATTAACACCTATGGAGCGTGGAGCCCCTCAGGCTTGTTTGCATAATTTTAAAAGCCTTTTTTGGTAAAAACCAGTGCATAAGAAGCTAAAAGAAGAGCAGGGGGCACATACCAGTATGTCAGTGTGCTGGGTTTACAATCCTTCATCCTGGTGGTAGATGTCCTGTTTATCATAGCAGTATAAGTTATTTCCTATCTATGCTCGCCAGAGACACTCATTAAGTGTGTATGTGACACCATTGTGTGCCTCATTGTGTCTTGTTAATACATTCTCCCACCAAATCCCTTTTCTCTGTGCCACAAATTAAAGTCTTTGGTGCGTGCTTAATTCTCTGTCCTCTGTTTTGTCCTTATGCTTTTCTGCTCAGGATTTGTTGGGTAGGATTGTGGGGGGAATAAGGAGGAGGAAAAGGTTATTGCCAGAGCTTTAGGTCCATCCTCTTTGTCCCCAGCTTAGTTCACATGTTCAATACAAGCCACAAATTCAATATGTTTGGCATTGCTTTGATGAGTTTTCTTCCCCTTTTTTTTCATTAGTCAACAAAAGCAGATGCACAGCCCAAATGACACAGGAACACCACCAGGGTTAAGATTTAGGATCAAGACGGGTGAGAAAAAAAGGTCTTATACGACAGAAGGATTCTCAAAAACACAGCCTTGTCCTAATAGATCAAGCTCATCGGGATGCACACACACATCTCCACCCATAGAAAGTGACCCTTCAATCCTCAGGACCAGGGGTCCCACCAAGATACAGGGGCTGGCCACATTGGGGACATGGTGTGATTGAGGAGGTACTAAGAGGGAATCCCAAATGCAGGAAAAAAAATAGTTGGGCATCTTAGGGTGCTAAAATAACATCCTTAATATGTGGGGGCACTGAGTAGGCATCATTACTCTGAAGGGGGCACTAGGGAGGTATCTTCATTGTAACAGTATAGGACTAGACATGTATGACGTGTTTCACATCACTAGAGTCATCATTGTGATAAGTGATGGATAAGTTGTAAGTCTCGTACTTTTACATGGAAATGGCACATTGAGGAGCGACAAAAAGTCTCCCCTATTCTCATATATTCGGGATACAAGAAATACGGCGACTTCTGTAGTTGTTGTCAAGCACAAGCGGCAGCCCTGGAGCCATATATTATGCACGCCTTGATTTATACCAATTATATACATGTATTCACAAGTTAAAATGCATCTTTTACTCAGCTGCAAAATGAGTCAAGTCACTGGGTTTGTGTCTGGGTTTACCAAACCAACAGAAATGTGGAATTTTTCAGAAAGAAAAAAGACTGTCACCATGATCAAGAAAATGGAAATGACAAAGCAAATAACTCCTTGGAGAATGCAGCCTGGGGTCTGAAAGAAGCTTGAAAGGCTCAGTAAGAGGGTGCCCCGTCTGCGGAGTGCCAGTCGCCCGCTTGCCAGTGCTAGGAGCTAATTAATTGGTTAACTGCTGAGTGACAACTGTTAATCCTGTTACTCTGAGCCCTTTCTTCTGTGCTCTCACCCCTAGGGAGAAGAACAGCTTTTTACCCCGTCTTCTCTAAGTGGTTTGTATTTAGACTTTCATTTTCCCATAACTTGAGATGTGACAGGTATATTACAAAATATAAATAGTAACTCATCAATGATCTATATTATGTAATACAGCAGCGGGGAAGGGTTAGGGCAGAGTTTCCTTCCTTGTCTATCAGGTATGCTAATGCTGTAATTACTCAGCTACTGTATTATAGAAATATAATTGATGATGATACTAATAGTACAATTGCCCTGCACCTGCCCTCAGTACTTCATTTAGCTTGGGTTTTCTTAGCTTATCTCATTTTACAAAGTTATCAAATATGGTTCCTACATACATTGTCAATAAGCTTTTTTAGACTTCTGATGTAAAAAATGTCAGAAATGTTACCATTTACAAGTTCCAAGAGTCCAGTGGGTGGTCCTAATCAGTGAGTCTTGTGGCAGAGAATAGAATAGGACCACCCAGTGGACTCCTTTTATTGAATCAGAATCTTTCCCCACCAAGATATGTTTGAATAATTCAGAATTGGACTCTCCTTTGCATTCTCATCTCTGTGTAAATAATCTTTTATTACATTGCAATGACCACATCAGCTTAAAATGTAGTTAAGCTTGAAATCCAAAAACTGAACAGCCATCGTTGACAATCTGTTCAAGAGATGCAACCGTCGGAGCTGGAGGAATCAGCTGTTGTTAGCAAAGCGTTGGCAGAACAAAGTTTTCCAGTTTTGTAAAAAAAAAAGTTTTCTTTCCAGGATTGGCTCTACTAAATTTACCATCTGTAATTCAGTCCCTTGTGCTGCAATTCATCTGCATTTATACAGAAATTGTCTACCACAGCCAATTCTAAGGTCAAATATTCATGAGCAATTTTAGGACAACGCCCTTGCCGGGTTTTTTTATATAGTTTTTTTGGTAATTTGCCTTTCTTTTGATTCTACTACTTTTTTGTACTCTTTTGACACTACCTCTTTTTTGGGAAAAATAGCACTTGAAATTTCCAAGATACATCTAAGCTCCAAAAAAAACTGCATAAAAAATGCAGCTCATGGAACTGGGCAAAAATATGTAGGTTTTATAGCATTGCGTGTGGGATGCATAACTCAGATTTGCTACAAATGCCTTGGCCTTTCCCAACATATCTTTGAAAGAAATGAAATAAGGGGTGGACATTTTTGTAATAAGCATTGTCAATATTATTTAGGGCAGGCAGTAAATGTTCCCTGTGGCCCACCTTGGTGTTTTGTGAACAAATTATTATCATTGACCTCTTTCTCCTTTCCACTCATGGCTATTTTTATATTTGCACTACACTATACATGGAGAGTGACGGTAGCCATGATAGATTGTAACTCTTACCGCCCACTAAATGCAACGAGTGGCCCAAATGGGTGGTCTCCCACAAAAAGAAAAGACAAAGAAATCTAAGACATCTTCAAGGGGCTGTGACTCTTGCTGACATTTTTATGGAGGCTATGAAATACCTCGAGCATTTGTTCTAGGAGACCTCTTAGTGGTGGAATTGTAACCTCTTCACAGATCTCTGATGTCCTTTTGGTAGGGGACAAGTTGAAATGTAAAAAAATCAGATTCGCAATGCTGAACTACACTTTGAGGATGATCTAGGGTTGGCGTTATACACAATACTTCTATCCAGATATACTTTGAGCCAAGACAATACGAAATGATTTTACCTGCCCTCTCTAGTAGATCCAAAAAATGCACGAAAATATGTAGTTGCCTATTTGCCCAAAAAATTTACATGCAAAGTTAGAATACTCTCAGTATGCGTTAGAAACCTTAAAAAGGAACAGCTCAGATAATGGTCAATTTCCCTTGAACATAAGCAGTGGAAAGTAGAGACATAATTGATTATTCTTTTATGTTTTCAACCCATTCGGCGCCCATCATTAAAATTCGGTGGCCCAATAGCTTGTCACTATAATATCTAGGAATATTATAGATCAGATCCCCTGCTGGTCTCTATGTTACCTCCCGACACACAGGAAATGCGGCTCAGCCAATGTCTCACCACTGCGAGCAGTGATTGGCTGACAAGTGATTGGATAAGTATTCATTTCCTTTGTAAGAATGGGGACCTGGATATAGAGACCTGCACAATATCGGAACAACAGCAATGGACAAATAGTGACGTTTTCAACCTATTCTTAACCCATCATTAAACTATAGTGCTGAGACCATGATATAATATGTACAATAATATTCATGAACAAATACACCCAAAAAACTAAATGATATTAGTATTACACACATCAACTGCATTGAAAATAAGTCAAACATCTCGTATTTCGATGATGATGGAGAAGACTCTGCTATGTGTAATGTATATACCTTGTATAATTACAACCAGGAGAAAATTAATGTTTACCCTCTAGTAACCCTTCCACTTTTCAATACAGGGTGGGGGGCATCCTAACAGAAAACTGTGTCTATCGTGACCTGTAGGTCATTGAATTGAAATGGCTCATTTCACATCCACAGATTAGAAATATGCAGATGACCTGTGGGATAATTGAGGCTGTTCTCATAAGAAACATATCTTCGCTCTGATTGACTTCCGTTATAGCGTCATGTTTATGCATTAGTAGCTCCAATCACTTCCAGACACACCAGATGACCGTATTCATCAGGTAGACATGGATGTGGCTAAATATTTCCTGCTTACATTTCACCAGATATATTAGCCGCTGGTGGAGCAGCTGGTTAGAAAATGGAGATTTTTTTTTATATTTGTTATCAGATTGATTTTAGTGAAGTAATTCCACATTTATCATATTCCTAAGAAATGGCGTTGCCCTGTGATTTTCCTCCACTTGGTATTGATTATACATCTCATCATATTAAGTTATCCGGAGCTCCCTCATCAGTGTGAATTGGCTTTTTTTCAGCAGCACAATACGCTTCTCTTTGGAAATAACTTGCTCGGGATTTCCTTTTTCGTGAAATTGGGCAAAATGCCAGGACAAGACACAGGTGAATTCCAGAAACCTTGGAAGCTCATCTCTTTTGCACAGGGAGCTGGTAGGAGATGTTATCCCTCAATTCCCTGAGTTATTAATGGGCATTGTGTCCTCTCAGCGCTGGGTGCTTGATAAATCAACCTTTGCACAGCCAAGCAGATAATGAAGCAGCAGTTTCTCAGGCGTGTTACAAGGGGGCAGGGGACCCTGGGAGAATTTAATGTTGCTATCTCCCCAAGGACACCAGAGAACCAATACCTATCATAGGTGACGGATGCCGTGTCACATAGTTATGAGGTCATAAAGTATTCTGGATGTACTTACATATCAGACTATATATAAGGTATCTCCAAGTTAACTGCATTGTGTAATGGCCAGCTGTATTATATACTGGTCAGAAGTATGTTATATGGGTCAGATGCATAATAATGCACCCTAGAGACTTAGGGCAGATGCACACGACTGTGAAAATCCACTATGTGCCATCCATTTTTGGAAAGGGTGGCACACGGCTGCACTAAATGGAATTCTTATCAATAGATCAGTGCCTACAGATATTGGGGGGAATTTATTAAGATTGGTGTTTAGAAATTTCCCACGCCAGCGGTCCTGCACCATTATTAACTAAGAAGCTCCGGCTGCAAACTCTGCCAGTTCTGATCCGTAGACCAGATCTTTTGCTCTAGTCTCTGACGGAAATCCGGTGGAGACCATTGTAAATGTAAATGGGAAGATTTCCATAATAAATTTAGGCCATTATTTTTATGGACTGTCTGACCGATCCATGAAAAAGTAGAGCATGTCCTAGTTAAAATCACTAATACATTATGCAAACCCGTGATAAACGAATGCCAATCTGAAGCAAATAGGCCTTGGCAACAACGACCATTAGTGTCCAGTTTGGCCACGTTCACATGCCGGAAGCCTAAAAGTAGCAATTCATCTCTATGGAGCTAGGAGGAGGTTAGAGCAATTCTCACTGTGAGGATCTGATCATTGTCATACAGGTTAGCCACCTATAGGTGGCATTAAATGGAAAATGTTCTTGCTGATTTTGATGGTCTTAAAGGAGCTGGAAAACATATAATCTTATCCTATAAGCCAATACTAAAGATGGTACTCAGTTCAGGATGCATATCTCTCAGAATGGACATGGTGTAATGCTGCGTTTTCCCTATGGTGGCGCTGCAGAGTAACTGAATGCCTACTGATTTCACCATATACTGCAACTTTGTGATCAGATTATTGTCCAAGAGAAACAGTTAAAGTGACCAATGCGAGGTTTGATGACAAGATTTCAGATCAATTTCTTTCTCGTAATATTTCTTTTTCAGGTTTGTTATTATAACCTCGCATCTGTTCTCATTTCACAGTGATGACTGGTATGTTACCTGCACGCTCCTAATCCTATAGATGTGAACTACGTGTCAGGGCTCAAATAAGACACAAATAAGAAGGTGGTGTCATTGATGATCCTCACTGCTACTTCCTTCCCAGGTAAACACAGCTATGGAGGTGATCCAAAGTGACAACTGAATGTGTATCCTCTGCTTTGAGCTGTCCTTGTGCCCATATTTTGACTGCTTCCCCTGCCTGTGGGACTTCCTATTTAGGGTAATGTGTGTCTGTCATCTAGAATAGATCTTAAGAAAGAACTACAGGTGTCAATAATAACACAAAGCCTGAACTGTACTGAAGTCCTTCTAATTGCCCCCAACTGTGGTGGGTGTACAGTAGGGGGGCTGGAGGTGTAAAAGCCTTGTGCTTCTATTTACAAAACATACAACATTTCAAATGCAAATTGCAACTTTGTTTAAAGCATCTAGACGTTGATACATTGTAGACATCAGAATACAGCTACAGGTTCTATGTCAGTGATGGCGAACCTTTTAGCGACCGAGTGCCCAAACTGCAAACCCATATCCCCTTCATTTATCGTGAGGTGCCAACCAAAATTAGAGCAGTATGTTATTGCTCCATGTTCTTCAACAACATTCAATCTTACTGGCCTCCTGGGGACACCAGCACAGTAGAAAGAAAGGAGGGAAAATTTGCATCATTTTAGCTTTCCAGTGTCCTTCTGTACACAGAGAATCATGGGGCCAGCAGGAGGACCCTCATAGATAAATAGGCCCTGTCTACACATTCTCCCTCTTCCTACAGTCCCAAGTAGCCAAGTAAGTTACTTTAAAATATGACTGAAAGCAGCATCTTTTAAGTTGCTTGGAACTGCAGGAAGATTCTTTGAGTCCTGTCTGGTGTGCTGGAGCGATGGTTCAGGTGCCCACAGATAGAGCTTGGAGTGCCGCCTCTGGCACCCGTGCCATAGGTTCGCCACCACTGTTCTATGTGGTCTATGTCCTGAGCTATTTGAATGATTATGCATCTAACATGTGTGTTCTTGCCATTAATTTTATTTGATTCCAAAGAAGACGACATAAGTGCTCAAAACCACAGTCTTCTTAAATCATGTAATAAAAGGGAGTGTCCTACTATAAATACACATTTAATATACACCCATAGACTCACTGACTGCATGGGGGTCCCCATTCCTCACTGTGCATAACTGATCACCATTCAATTTATAGCTGAATACACTACTCAGTCAGTCTTCATAGAAGTGAATGCACAAGTCGTTAAAAGGGTAGGTATATATGAGATGGATAGATAGAAATAAGTTATATAATAACATAGGAAGGTATAGAGATAAATATGAGATAGAGAATAGTAGATAGCAGATAGCTAATAGATTGATATATGCAAGATAGCTAGACGATAGATAGATAGATAGATAGATAGATAGATAGATAGATAGATAGATAGATAGATATATATGAGATAGGTAGATAGATAGATAGATAGATAGATAGATAGATAGATAGATAGATAGATAGATGGATGGATGGATAGATGAATAGTAGCTTGTTTATTATATAATATAAAATCATTGTTATTATTATTATTATTCTAAAAGTCGCATAAACAAATCCTGTTTGTTTTTCCAACTCCTGCTAGCAACAATTGTTCCAAAGTTGTGTATATCACACGTTCTCCAGTTCCCCTTATCCTCCACAACAAGCCCAGCAAATATTAATGAATTGTTAAGACTCCCTTAGGGGGTTGAAAGGTGAAAATAGCAAGGAATTCTTATCAGCAAGTAGCAGCAATAGGAAGAGTCAAGACAAATACAGGGGAAGGAAGTAGTTTTTGTTTTACTACAACACAAAACATGTACTTAGCATGCGGCATGAGAACATTATGAGAACATGTAGGCTCTACAAAACATAAAGAGCTCAGTCCAGCGTCAATGGTGGCGCAGCCCTGACCCACCCTTCTGACTGTGTTACACCCAGGATTCAAGGCTCTGAATCACCGGACACTTCATGTATTGTATGAGGATAAACAGAATGACTCCTGACCCCAGCCTAGTTATCACCTATGGGACAAGCACAGGGTTAAAAGTAGGGGAGTGAGTGCACCTCCTGGATGTAGGTTTTACTGTTCTAGTAAGAGCTCAAGCTGCAGTTTTGCTATGGAAGCTCGAATTAAACAAACTCACCTTTGAAATAAAATTTGCAGGCTAAAGCTGGGGGAAATTGCATCACTTGTGGCTAGACACGACATTTAACCCTAAACAAAGATTTGTCAAACATTCTGGATAAAATGTAAAAAGGAATCCTTCCCCAAAGGGTTAACAACACGTATTCAGCATTGTCCTTGGGTTATTACTACTGTCTAGGCTGCTGGTACTTAGGAAACGTGGAATTATTCGGAAAATGACATCCTCTTTTCCAAGCACAGACGGATCATTCTGGGCTATTTCTTCCAATAGTCAATGCCAGAAATCTGCACTGAGGGTGAAGGTGGCACAGTAGAGAAAGGAGAGCGCCAAAAACATAAAGCAGATGGGGGCGATTAAAAAAATAGAGGCACAGGGAAACAGAAAGAGTATTGATTCAAGGAAAGCATTGACATGCTAATTTATTTGCAATGGTCCCGCTCTTGTTTTGGTCCATTGCTGGCACACTCCAAAAAGAAGACGGATTTTCAATAGTAGATGAATTCTGTTATTTTTTTTTCTATTCTTTGCTTTTTTTTTCTTTTTTTTTTTACTCCAGTGCTGAAGAACAGAGTAAACTTGACCAGGAAACAAATTGTTTAAGGAAGGGAGGACCGGGTTATGGGGCACCCATGGGACATTGGAAAATCCCTGCCACAAAGCAGAGGTGCTGATAACTAGTAATATCAGTCTGCCCCTTCTGAAGAATTGCAAGAATTGTCTAAATTTTTCCCTGTATATTTCGAAATATTCATTATTTTGGCTGGGCCACTTGATAATACAATGGCGGAAGGGAATTTGTTTTTCTTTTTAAAGGGTTTCTATAGGGACTTATAGATAAGGTTCAACGCACATTGCTAAAAAATCACAACTTGGACTATACAGCTGTTGACTTAAGTAACAACCTATAAAGTTATATTGCTTTTTTTTTTGGAGTAGCGGTGTCAATGTTTTCTGTAGACCTTAAATCCTGAATAAGAAGACAAGGCAATTTCACTACTACCAAGGTTATCATATTTGCAACACTATGGACTTGGTGTGATGCGTTACTATGTCATGTGTCCAAGGCTTCATTGGAATATTAGGGTTAACTGAACTAGGGTCAAGACAATATATTGAAAAGGGTTAACTCCCTCGAATTTCGTATGAATTTGAGCCTCCAGCTATGGCATCATGGAATGAACCCGCTTTCCTCCCCAGTTTCTGCTTTTGAACCAAACTGCTAGGACTTCACGCTGATAGGAATAAAAAACTTAGATCGGCTCAGCGAGTCTGTTTGGTGTCCTAATTACTGTTTATCCTGTGGTTAGCCCCTTATTAAAAAGCGAATAAATGAAAAACCACCACAAACCTCCCTCTATCCAACAGAAAATCTCCCATACCAATAGCTGGCTGCTCTATAAAAAGAAATATAAAGAGGAGCCACCGGGGAGAGACTATTGTGGACCCCCAAAAAAACCTCTCAGGAGGTGGGCGAGAGACTGATATAAAAAGAGCACAGACAAACCTTTGCGTTTCCTCTGAACTTGTGGACGGCATCTATTTGCATTTGATCACAATCTGGGGACCCTCAATGAGTAGGGGCTTTAGGCCCCAATGCTGAAGAAAGATGTTTATCTCCACTCTGGCCAGCTATGACCATCGTGTACAAAGAATCAGACATAATATGGAAATAGCAATAGAAGAATGGGAAAAGCTCAGCAGAAAGCTGACAATCCCCATTCAGGAGGGCAGAGGACACAAAAGCATGGAAGATGCACAGGGAGAAGGTTTCCTAGACAGTATTTGCTATGGGAGATGATATTCATGAATATTCATAGTATCAACAAGTTGTTAGGCAAATTATTGTTTGCAAAGTTGAATAATATTCACCTGCTGCTCCACTGAAATGAGTTCAGTGTGTTACTAAGCAATGGGCCTACTACAGAGGCATAATGCGGATGCCTTTTCATTAACTCCTATGTAACAGATAAATAAGAGGGGTCTAAGGAATGGAAAGTAAAAGTGACAATAATATAGTAACGATAGACCTCACAGTCATCAAAGAGTTTCCTCCCAACCTTCCCACATACATGCATGCATAGACTGGCTGAGCATGCATGTGTTCTAAATGGAGAAGAATAAAAGAAAACTGAGGAATAGACATGCTGATATTTTACATGCCACACCCCAAGGCCAAACAAATATCAGATTGTTTGCTGAAATTGGCAACCTTGGCTAACCATGTGTATGGCCACCTTAATATATATCATACAGTACACTGTAGTGACATTTTGCTTATGAAGAAGTTGTATGTAAGCCACTGACTTCCAGAATCACTCATACACAAGGCGACAGGCTAAGTGCCTTCATCATGGTGAAACCCACCTATAAGCATAGCCCTCATTTATAGTATATACTATCATACTCTGTCATTGGTTTTACTAAAAACCACTGATGATATATCCTATTTACAGATATAAAGACATATTTGACATAATATAAGATTATGAATTGCTTCGGGCAGAGGAAAATACATCTGTCTAATCAGGTAATTGTGGACAAGACCACTCGTATTTGACTACTTGGCCCAAGATCAATGTGTCGCTGATGCCCCTAAACCAATGAAGTAACTTTCAAAGGCCTTCAGGTTTGAGATTCTCTAAGTCTGACCCTTGTCCACCAGGAGCCAGCAGGCCTTTGTCAAACTGAAGATCTTAATCAATCTTTGACTATGACTAGGGACTGACAAGAGGAAGATGGATGGAGGATTGAATGACCCCAGGACCTCCTTCTTATGTTCAGTCTGCTTGTGTCCAACCTCCTAAGGACAGTGAAGGAACAACCTGCTAGCAGGGGTCACAACCTCTGGGCTGGTGTATCTTTCTTATCCTCTCACTGGGACAATCATTTTCCTCCAAATTTACGCCCACAGCTTTCATCTGTGTAAGATCTATGAGCAGACTGGACAATCCCAAGAGATTGAATGAATGCAGATAATTTAATATCAGGCACAGTGCCCTGACATCATGGAGTGAGTAAGTTAGCAGGGGCACGGTACAAAGCCAGCCAAATGGCGTCCGGCATGCCAGATGCTATAACCATCAAACAAAATTTTACCAACAAAGCTAAGGCTGACCATAAGGCCAAACACAATGAGATACATAAAGTAGTTATGGAAATAGATGATGAATAAATGCACATCTATAATATATGTCTCCTTATCCCTTCCATTTATCAATGATCTTCTCTTAATCAGAGGTTTCCACACAACATCATCTGACAAAGGGATTGAAGCCTGGATCAATTTAAGACCGGTGCCATAAATGCTTTACAAGGCAACTGAACCCTAAGTAATTTGCTTAAGGACCTGTGCAGGGATTATGGCACTCCGGCCCACAAAAGGGTGGCAAGACTTAAAAGCAGTTCACAGTTCTTTCAATTAAACGGATCACGGCAACCTGTTGCTTCTTGGAAAACCCTATTCCACTCGCAGGCCAATGTATTCCTGAAAAGGGAGTATTATTCCTTTGTCCAGTATTCATTTATATTGTGAGATAACCTAACACCATAAACCCTGTAAACTACCAAACCAAGTGCCTCACAAAATACATCCTAATGAAGAGAATAAGACTGGAATAGACTCTTCTGTAACATGAAATATCGAATATGTGTACTTTTGTCATGATTCGCCAAGATACAGATCCATTGACCTGAAGACAAAGGTCCCTTTAGATGTCTCCCACACATCATACACATGTAATACACATACATATTTTCCTATACACAATTTATTTAATTGAAAATAAAATCCTGGATAATTTCTAGTTTTTCTAGAACCTAAAATACCGAGTTACCCCAAGTAGTCATTTCCTCCTCCTCCCAGGTAGTTATAGCTGGTATTTAGCTAATCCTGCTTACTTTAGTATGTGTTTTGCATAGGACAATGGTTAATTCATAGTCATATGTACACAGCCAGTACATGAATATGTCTCCCAGCCTTCTGCCATGCCATGTGTTCATTCTACCTTCCGTGCCAGCCCTTGCCACCTGGACCTCTTGGCCTTGAGAGTACAACCCTTCTGTTAGCAGCCATCTCAGGGGATCTGCTAATTAATGGCTTGTTGCTATTCGTCTTATGTCAGATTCAATTACACAATTTAATACCAGACGGAAACATATAGTTGGGTTTCTTACCTTGACACCCTCCATTGCGCTCTTCATACCCTGCGTTACATAGACAGTTCCCAATAGGAACCAGCCACTCTCCATCAGCTCCACAATACATCTTAGGCACTTCTTTCTCTTCTGAGTTATTGACACAGGAACCTCGAACTTCCACCAGTGAAGAAGTATCAGACCCTGTGATGGTATCAGGGAACTGGGCCAGGTTTCGCACAGTCAATGGACATTTCTTGTAGAAAACACGAACTGACACAAGAGCGATACAGGCTCCCACATCCTGGAAGGCCAGGTAGAAGCCCTCCATGCTGAGTGGACCTACATCTCTGACCTCAGTGTTGAGTTTCATAATTCTGTCTCCAATGTCCACCTGAGTGAAGCTCTCGTCCGCTGCAATGGTGTCAATTTTAACATATTGTGATTCACGGATATAACGTTCCTTATCGTTGTTGGATTCATAATAGTACAAATTAAAGGTCTCTTTGCAGGTGCCCATAACTCCAGGCAAGCTGTTACAGTCCCTTAACGTGAACTTAATCTCAACATACACTCTCTGTGCCCCACTTCGTGGGATCCAGTCAGTCCTAAGCCAGTTGTTCTGGCTTGGTTCCATCACATTGCAGACTTGATAGGTTCTGATCGGCGTATTCTTCTCATCCATAATGCTCACCTCTTCCCACTGCAATAAAAAGAATTATTACAAACCGCTTTTTTGATAATTTCGCAACTATTCCTCATAATAGGACTCTTTATTAGCGCCCCCTGTTGGACACAGAATATCATGTATGTGATAATAAAATCCTACTGTACAATAATAGAGCTATTTTGTTACAATTGTAACAATTGTGCCTAAAATCAATAGACTACATCAGTCACAATGTTAGCCAAATATATATTTTATTGAAGAAAACCTAAATATATCATTTCTGAACTGGAAAACCAGAGTGAATACTGAGAAAGAACAAATGCTACCTACAGAGGATTTCTGACTGTCCATGTACTATTAAATTTTTCACTAGCGGTATAAAAATAGCCTGCACACGTATGCGGGGTTCGGAGGAAATTGTCATATCCACAGGGAGACAGGAGAGTGGCAAGTGAAATCAGCATCACTTAACTATTACTGTAGCCCTGACAGTCTCCATATTACCAATGGTGTATGACATTCATATTATGTCTATTTATAATACAGCAGAATAAAAGGTAAGAGATGTATAGGTGTAAAATAGGACAAATCTAGGATAGAATTTATATCATAGATACATAAAATATGAGGCTACATAAGAATAGGGTTGAATGATGATGAAAATGAATGAAGACTAATAGTGGATATTCTACCAATATGGTGAAAGTCATTCACCATCCTTAGACCCCTGACCAATGTAATGGTTCTTATTTCTGCAGAAGCTTGAGGAGATAAATGATGATGTCCCTCAAGGTCATAGTGAACAATCCTCGAATGGATTGCACCAAACCTTGAAATGTATATGATTCAGTCTCCCCAATCCCTGGCACCGTATACAGCTCGTGTGGGAAAGGGACAGGCTGCTTCTGAACAAAAGCCCCATAGGCTACACAAATGTGAAACACACTGTCTACCGCAACAATCAAGAAGCAAATATGAGCTGGATCCGATGCCAGCTGCCTGTCACTCATCCTGGATCCATGCTGCTGACATCTGCTCCAACCATTACATCAACTAGATATGTGCTCAGAATCCAGAGGCAGATCACATCTATATGTATGGTCCTATAGACAACCGCCCTGGATATTTGGGTCTTTAATAGTTATAATATTGTCCCATCTGAAACCTTATATCTAACCTCTAGGCACAAATGTGATGGACTATAGAGGGAATTCTTAACCCTTGATATCTAGATCATGTTGCCTATGATTGGTAAGTGATCCAATAGCATCTTGGTTTTACAAAATCACAAGAATAGATATGTCTGTGATTAACATATAAAGTTTCAGGCTCAGAAAAAGGTAACTGATCTGGAGGACTGCAGAGGTAATAGGCCATTCTCTATAATCAGCCCAAAATGAGAGAATCACATAAAGGGTCAATCATCCCATTACCCTCTCTTTATTGTACAGAATCAGGAACTTACCCCTCCTTCTAAGGGACTAGCTATCCATCCAAGTTCTCCTTGTACAGACCTGGAATCCAAGAGGGTAACTGAAAAGAGAAGAGCGTGGATACTCGTGAGTGACACACACCATAAGGACGGCTTCACAACAGTCTAGGAGCTCCATCTTGGGATGCTATGGAACACTGGTTCACAACAGTTGAGGAACACCAGCTTGGGGTATGGCATAGAAGTGGTTAAATCTCCAATATACAATACATCATGAAACATGACATAGATCTGTACCCAAACAATGATACAATTCTTCTTTAATATATTTGCTGTATGACACATGGAGAATTGAGAAATAAAAGAAAATAAATAAATATATTGATGTTTTATATACCCAACAACAAGTTGCGGATTCCTTTGTTGAAAATATTACAGAAAAACTAAATTGCTACAGGTCATATGGAGGGCGTTATAGAATATATATGTTTATACTGTATCACTCACGATGGAAGACCTAACATTCTGCTATGTAATTGAGAATTCAGTTCACCTTCCTCATTTTAGAATTTGGTTTCCTTCATCACTATAGCAGTGATATACATGTACATTACGTACGGAATACAACAGTGAAGTCTTCTATGCCTTTATGGTACAAATGGGACTCAATTTTTTCCAGAATTTTTCCAAATATATTCAAAAATTCACTATGTTTCTTACTGGAACAAACCCCCAGATCCTGCACTCCCTCATCAACCCTGCAATCTGCATCCATCTAGATTCTTATAAGGTAGATGGGAGATACAAAGAGAACAATGGGTCTCATTTTATACAAAAAGAGGGAATAAGGGGAAAGAGAAAGGCAGACGTGACCAGCATTCACACAGCCTCCAGTGCAACTTTATGGCTGCCAAGTTTACCATGGGCATAAAGCTCGGCATCTTACAAAAGACACACACCATATAATACCTATACAATGTGGAGACAAAGCTTTAGTAAATCCCATGCACTGCAAATCCATATTCGAGTATAGGATGGATAGATAGAAAGATAGATAACATATAAAATACATTTCTCACAAATGCAGTGAATAATTATTTCTATCCTTACATAGCCCTGCGCCTCCCTGCACCATGTACAGAAAGATGCCATGGACAGACATGCCTATGCGCTGCCATCATGTACACATCTGTATCTGTCACCATATTCATGCACTGCTCAATCTGCTTAGATACATCACAGGACAAAGCTACATATACTTAGATACAAACTAAGCTGTATCGCCTTTGGATATGAAACATCACACAACTGTACAATATGGCTTTAGGTGTACACATACTGTATATACCCTTAGAAGTACCCTAAGCTATATGAGCTCAGATACACCCCAGTAGCAAGCAGTATCCCCCAATCTTGCACTTAATCTTTTTCCATACATCATAACACTACATTTTAAGCCCCCACAGACCCTAATACAAGGTTTTATGCCTTATACCCTACAATATGTCCTACAATGCATGTCCTCACACACAGCCTAATACTAAGCTATAACCCTAAACATTTACCCTATATTGCTATATGGCCCGTTTATACACCCTGATACTTAGCCTCCTGATACACCCTAATAGTTAGTTATATGGTCTCCTATACCCTAATACTTAGATACAATGCCAATAAAGCAGAATGTGGAGGCTGCTCAGTACACATTGCAGAGGCAGGAGAGGGTGCAATGCAGGGTCAGAATGGGGGGAGCTGCCACCCCACTGAGTGCACTCACACAAAGCTCCCCAAGGTAGCAAGGTGAGCGGCTCCCTCCTCCGGCATCGCAGTGTGGGCACACAGCTCTACTCTCAGTACTTACATGCAATCCTAGTGTATACCCCATATAATATATATATATATATATATATATATATATATATATATATATATATTATAGTAACACCATGCATCATTCATCCAAAACTCAAGTCATTCATGCAGGAATCATTCACCCTAATAATCGTGTAATCCATACAGGAATCGATCATAGTGTTATATTGAGCTAGTAATCTACAAATAGACTTTCATATTCCATAATTATCCATTTGTTCTAATAATCTACTATCCCCCATACACTTTATACATCCTAATAATCTACATATACATCCTAGTAATCCCCATACACATCGTACATCCCATGAATCCCCATATATATTCTCCTGTTCCAGATGTGCACCCGACAATTCCCATATACGCTGATTATTCGCCATATGCAGCACATTGTAGATACATTTTATAGTCTAATACTCCAGGATTTCACATAAACTACTAGATACCCACATACTAATCCTAATCAGACATCTAGTAATGCGCCCGATCATTCCAATATTCATCTCTTATTCTGCATTAGCACCACATTTTACATACATTTTATAGTCTATTACTCCCGGATTTCACATAATCTCCTAGATAATCCATATTATTCTAGTCTTTCACACATACACACACTCATATACACATAAGTATCCGACTATCCGACTACATTTAACATCGTAATTGTAGTAATCCAGTAATTTTTCTTAATAGAACACATAATCCACATGCATATGAGAATATACGTAGTGGTAATCTAGTAATGCACATCTGCATCTAGTTCCAGTCCACCTATACACTGATCCTCCTATTGTAATCCACAACTCAATCTGCTGCATGTAGTAATCCACATCATCCCCAGGTCTGGAGCGCTACACAGTGATGATGATCCACGAGCACATCCAACTTCTTCTCCAACTTTGTCCTTCATCCAGGAGGAAACTTGTGCGGCAGTGATCCTGTAGATCCTCCAGTAATCCACCTTGTCAGCCCCATAGGATCCGCGGAGTAGTAGTAGTAGAGGTAGTAGTAGTGATCCCAGGCTTACCTTCACTGGCTGGATAGATCCTAGATCCTGTAACCGCACAAGTCAAGCCAAAGAGCAGAGAAGACAAGACGCAGTGTAGGATAATCCCAGCCATGGCGGCTGCAGGAGCGGAGGAGGATGGTGATGATGATGATGGTGGTGGCCGCTCTGCTCCCCGCACTATCCCAGTGGAATAACTGCTTCAAGTTTGAGTGCGGCTGCAAGACATTGCCAGAGGGGCGTGGTCTCGGGTCTTTCCTTCACTCATCCGTGCCCCAGCCAATCACAGGGGAGAGGGGCGGGGAGAAAAGGCGCAAACCACTCCCATTTTACCTGGACTGTCCCGACATTGCCAGACAGAGAGTGAGACGGAGGAACGGAGCAGAGGAAGAGTCTCCGGGATCTCTCTGCCCCTTCTACCCATCCGTAGCTCCAAATCTCCAAATCCTGGATCCACTGGATTCATTAACTCCTGGAGCGCTGGTTTCATATATATGTAAAAAGATGCTCTAAGTAGCCGTCATATTGTAGACAATCACAATTGTGAAGAGTTGTCAATCACTGAACTAAATATATATGTGTATATATCTATCTAATTAATAATAATTATTATTATTATTCTATTTATCTTATCCAATGTTTTTTTGGATGTGTCCTGCGATCTTACATGTCATGATAGTTATAAAATGAACCCCCTTAAAGGGATGTGTCCTGGGATCTTACATGTCATGTCTGTTATAGAATGAACCCCTTTAAAGGGATGAGTCCTGGGATCTTACATGTCATGTCAGTTATACACTTAACCCCCTTTAAGGAAGCCCTGATTATAATGAACCATTTATTTGTACCTGGAGTCTTCCAGGAATGTCCCACTCATCTTACAATGACATAATCGTCATAAAACGAGAACATTTTACTGCTTATATCACCCATCTGAGACATGTGGGAGAAGAGGATGACCCCCCTGTGTCTAGACATCTACATGTCAGCGACTTAGTGCTGGTGTAAAATGTAGCAGCTTTGTGCGATGCTATTCACACCTGGACTTCCCCAGGCTTCTCCAGCCATTTCCTCGGTGTCCGCCTGTCACTCACCTTGCTCTTCACCCCCTCCCCTTCCTCATGTCAGGTAGTACAGGCATGCACACAGAGAACACGAGTGCCGCCTGCCTCGCCGCTCGCCTTTGCTGCAAGCAATCATTTTGCTATTAAAACATAATCCCCCTCGGATCTGGAGCTGCAGCGTCTCACTAATATGAACCTGGAAAAGAGAACTGCATTGCACCATGGAAAACACCAATCCCCCCCACCATCATGTCCATGACCCCTCTCCTCTCACAATATTCTTGCGTTATTTCAGAATTGATGATATGGACTAGATTAGATTTAAGGTTAAATAATATATGGCTTCATATCTTCCTGCTCAAACAAACTGCTATGAATGATCCGTCAGCAGAACTGAAGCCGTATATTCTAGATATAGACATAAGGCAAAGAGACCCAAAATATTTTCGATGAAGGAGGAAACTTGAGTAATATTGTAACAAAACGCTGACAATATAATATTATTATTTATAAATACCTAATAGTGCTGTACATTGTCATGATTTCGGATTCCCACACAAGTCACAGAATACTGACATAGTAATAGGGGCACACAATGTAAGGTTATCGGACTGTGCCACAAAAAACCCACATATTACTAGAATAATAGCGCCAAAAACTCCACATAACACTGGCAATAAAATAGTACCATACATTATAGTAACATCAGACTGTGCCACATAACTTACAGAATATAGACATTGTGATACCATCACATTATACCCACATAAGACTGGCAAAAAATTTGTGTCACACATTGTAAGGTTATCAGACCATACCAATAACCCATAAATAATTAGCATCATAAAAGTTCTGAAAACCCCACATAATTACACCGTATTAATAGTGCAACACATAGTAATGCCATCCTATAATACCGCCCTAGAGTGCATAGATAATGCCGCAGATATGCCCAGCACTGTGTGGAGCTTAAATAATACCATTGCTGACTAATGTTTCCAAATTCACTGTAGGTTACCCCTTTTTCTTATAGAGGAGCAGTATAGTGTTGAGGCGGACACATAATTCGGATCCGGTGGCTTCTATTTTGCTTCTCATACTTACACACTAACCGTACATCACAAATGGGATGAGAACATAACAAAACCCACTGCAATACTGGAAGTGCTAGCAACAATTAGAAACCATATCTGAAGTTCATGACGGATTCGATTAGTGATACATTGGGGCACATTTACTTAGAAAGTCGGAAACTTCACCAAAAGTGCTATTTACGTGTAAAACGCTCGGTTTGGCGATTCAGTAAGATCATGTGCCACAAATAATGAATCTGGCGCTTCCCTGCACTGGCCCGACAGAATTCACCAACTTTTTGGTGGTGCACATTTAACATACGGCGTACGACTCAATTTCCATGTTAAGTACGGCGCTTGGTCCGACAACCTAAAAATGGTCGCGTGTGACATAATAGCGGCACAAGCACTTCTTAAAGGGGTTATCCGGGTTTAAAAATTTTTTTATGGCTGGGCTGGGGAGGGCTATTTAAACATAATAAACATGTACTTACCTCCTCCGGTGCTGCCGATGTCCCGCGCCGCGGCCCGTCTTCTCCGTGCGCCAGTTTCAGTACAAGGGCACACAGGGAGCTTCCGGCCGGATGCTCCCATGCACACCATCTCCCAGCGCTTACAACGCCATAAAAAAAATTTTAAACCTGGATAACCCCTTTAAATACCAGTGCAAGCAGTTTTAGCCATGAAAAACGTGCAAAGTCCGACAAAAGTGCAGCACAAATCCCTTAGCAAATGAGCCCCATTATCCCCAACCATCAGCATTCCCCTGCTCCACTCTGTTTATTTTAAGCGCTCTACTACTGTATAATAATCATGTATTGGCATCTTGTAATAATAGGTATTACACGTCTCCGCCTATAATTATCACATTACTATGAAAGTATGGAAACGTTCTGATGTAATCATTAAAGAAACATGTTCAGCATTTCAATATTGAGCGCTTCATCTTGGTAAGACATAGGAGGCTTTGTAGAGGTTTTGGGCTTTTGCACTATATATACAGGGTTACTGGAGTTCTCCTCTAACTTCCCTCTAGAGGAATTTGGCGCATGTGACTTGCAGCACATGGATGAAGCTGAGGTCAGTGCACCACACTTCATGCGCTATATGATAATGGAGTCTTTCCCAATAATATATGTACTGAAAGCTGTAATAACATTTTAAAAAGATATTGCTTACCAAAGCCGAATGTATATTGATATTTTGGTGCTTCCCTTTAAGTAGTTCCCTTTAAGTAGCGGTGGTTAACGAAATTGGCTTCTATTCACATATCAGAATGGCCAATAACATATGTATATCTCTATATATATGTTAGGTGTGATCCCTCTTTGCAATGAAGAAGGAATATTGTGGATCTCAATATTTACAGGATTTACAGGAATGCTGAGGGTTCTCAAACCAGGATGATTTGGGGGGCTGTGGGTGTATACTCATTGGTTTGCCTGAAAACTTCCTTTCCTGAACTGTTGATAGATTTTATATAATTCATATATATATATATATATATATATATATATATATATATTTATATATGTACACCGGTAAATACATCATATATTTACTTTATGATTTATTTTATAAATTTATAAATATCAATAAATCTTTCTTTCTATAGTGCCGTCATATTCTATAATGCTGTACACATTATGGGTTACATATAAAGACAAATATAAAGTCAGATGAAATAATAGCTCGCTAGAGCTTACAATCTGAAAATAAATATGTATTGGATCTGAATTTATGGAAAACCCACATAAACATAGGGAGAACATACAAACTCCATCCAGAGGGTGTCCTTGCCCTTGACCTAACCCAGGTCCTAATAATGATATATATATATATACAACATACATACAAGTGGAATACATAGTAACGTGACCGTAAACGTGAGATAGACGTGAGGTCACCATGTATCTTAGTGAGATGTTCTATATAATCTGCGGATCATCATTTCCAAATATTAAAATATGACAAATTTCTCCGTAATGTATTCAGCACATTTACAGGCCCAACTATTTCCAGGAGGCCATTACAGAACTCCAGGGGGGTAAATGTGTTTAACTCTTAAGATGCTGATAGTAAAAGGGCCGTGCTGTAGCCACTATGGTTGTATCTCACTGCCTTACTGACAATACAGTATGACTGTATACAATGTCAGGACTCTGCCTGTATATTCCACATAATCTCCATACAAGCAACTGGATGTATGACTCCAGGCAACCGGGGCGAGTGTGGTGCAATTGTCAGTGAAAAATGGATGGCTCTGTTAATGAATTTGGTTGTTAACAGTGTTTGCGGTGCAGAAAGTGGCAATTTAAAGGCTTTTCCACTTTCATGTGGCGAGCTGCAAGCTGAACAATGATTTAAACACTGTCGTGGGACGTTCCATAGATGCAGCATGAAGCAACAGCGCCACCAAGTGAGCAATGCGGGAGCTGGCCTGGAATTACTACAATCACCAGTTTCTTTACATTGTTAGACCAGTTTATGATCTATTAAAAGATACACAGGTGACCCCCTTTATTATAGGGTCTAAACAGTAGTAACCTCTCACCAGGTAAGCCTAAGGCTAGGATCACACAGTTTTAATTCAGAAATAAATCCATCAGGAAGGATATATATATGCATCATTAATGTTCATATTAAGTTCAATCCTGGCTTTTGATTCAAAAAACTGCGTCAAAACTCTAAGGTGACAGCTATCTGTATAGCACATATATTTGCACAGGATAGAGGGGAGAAAATCAGACACCTCTTATTTCCTAGGGTAACAGCTCCAGGTAACAGCTATCAAAGGTGTCGGCAGTTAAGCTTTTTTTGTTAATCCTGGTTCTTTTTAAAATCTAATTGTCACAGAGGCCAAAAAAATTTGTCTGGAGCTACAATTATAAAATATACAGTTCCGACTTACATACAAATTCAACTTAAGTACAATACAAACAACCTATAGAACCTATCTTGTACGTAACCCGGGGACTGCCTGAATATTCACATTCATGATTATGAAAGAACAGTTATTTAATTTTTCCAAATTCTGGCCAGACTGGAATCAATGGAGAAAAAAAAACAACTGAGAATCAGGTCGTTCGTTTCCCATTCAGTAAAATGTATCCAGATCTGCTCCCATTGATCCATGGGTGACTTTCTGGTCTCTCTAACACAACAGTGTGTAACATCATTTTGACTGTAAAACATTACAGGTGGTTGAGAAGGCAGGTGTCAGGGGTGAGCGCATTCTCATTAAAAGAGTGAATCCCAGTAAAGATGCGCTGTTAAAAATTAAGTGTGTTCACCACCTAATGCAATAATGCTGTCCTACACAAAATCGGAATATGTTACATTTTGGCTGAATGTTGGACTCATCTATGGTAAATATTAGCCAGAGGAATCTACTAATGGAAAAGGAATTCTCTACTATGAGAAAATGACACTGGTCAGATATTATATTATTTCTTTTTATTAGTTTATTACATATGCATGTACAGGTAGTCCCTGGGTTACGTACAAGATAGATTCTGTAGGTTTGTACTTAAGTTGAATTTATATGTAATTCAGAACTGTATGTTTTATAATTTTATCACCAGCCAAATTTTTTTTGGCCTCTGTGAAAATTGGATTTTAAAAAATGTTGAATTGTCATAAGAACCAGAATTAACAATAAAGCTTCATTACATACCCCATTGGTAACTGTTACAGCTGATTATTGTAAGCTAAGGCTAAAGTACAGTAAATTACCAACATCCAGAGGTTCATTTGTAACTAGGGGTCGTCTGTAAGTCAGGTGTTCTTAAGTAGGGGACCGCCTGTATATTGTATCCTATTCTAGTGTAAATAGATATTTCTACTACATTTGCTAGAAGCTTGTTTCAAGTATCTACTACTCTTTAAGTAAAATTATATCTTTTGACAAATCTTCAGATATTCCCACTTTTAGATAGCACCCCTATATTCTTGAAAAACACTTACCTCTGAAACTTATAAGAAAACTTTAACGTATATCATCGAGGCAATGATGAAAGGAGGGATTAATGAAGCTCCATACACCAGTATTGGGGCACTAAAAAGTAGCAAAACAGGTTTTTCTCAACTATGTTGTACCTTTCTACCTAATGCAACGTTTTTAAAAGTTGTTAAGATAATTGCAATCGCACTTCAGTCTATCTTTGAGTTGATGTAAAATTTGCAGTAGAATCTTGCAACAACATTTTTTGGGTTAATGTTAATTTGGAGGAATTATCTGTATCAAAATCTCCCTATATTGGCCATTGGCAGCACACCTTGTACTTCACTGGAATATCGTTAGATTCTGCTAAAAACATGTATTGTAAGTAAAATTATTAGCAGGTCTGCAGATTTCGATACAGCGTTTCTGCTGACAAATGTGTCAAATTCGGCTTTGTGAACTAGTCCTTAGATTTACAAATGCTGCAAATTTATCATTGGGCACAGTTTTATAGATCTGACCCCAGTTACGGCAACATAGTCCATGTATTATACCTTCTACATCAGGTTTTTGCCATGAAAAAATGCATTTTTGTGCCACAAGCATTGCTAAGAGGGGGGTCATAGCAGGGTGGGGAGCAAGGCTGCCCTGGCCGACCAGAAAACTGGTTATGGCGTAGATTTCAACTTTGATCCACGAGTTTAGCACCAGAACTACAAAGAATTTTTATTAATTCATTTTAGTAACCCATCTTTGGACCAATAAGTGAGGCCCTCAGAACTGTCCAGTCTATCCTAGAAGTGTTCTGTTCAGTGGGATCCCAGTCTTCCTCAATGACCATACCATTAGCTTTGCACCCGAGCAGTCAACACGCGTTTCCTGCTGTCCGGCCATACAGAAAATCCATCTGCTGGATATTCCCACAGAAGTATAATGTCTATGGCCAATTTTATGGGTTATGCAATCATGGCTCAGATATTAAACAGCTATAGAAAAGACAAGCCCCATAAACCATTTCGAGAAATCCTGTCATCATCCTCGCCTCGGACTGTAAAATACTGAGTGCTGGGCAGTGCCATAAATTTGAGTTTGAAAGGATTTGTAGAACAGTTTGGATTAAGGGCAGATGAGAAGTAGGGAAGTAGAATCTAATTAAAACAATTAATGGATAGAACTGGCGCTATTTAGTACTTCCATGTCCAATGTAAACAGGAAAGGCTGCCCCAGGGCCATTCATGCCAGTAACATTTCATTCCAGGAGTCATTTGTAACAATTAGGTCTCCCGGTGCCCTAACTACCTGCAATCCTTCACTACTTCAAGCTGTTGAGCGGAGATGGTATGGAAAAATCTGTTGTGCATTAGTATTGGAGAATAATGGGGACCAATCTGTATCTGTAAAACGGCCCTAAACGGTGAGAT
The DNA here is from genome assembly GCF_040894005.1 of Engystomops pustulosus. Lineage (NCBI taxonomy): Eukaryota > Metazoa > Chordata > Amphibia > Anura > Leptodactylidae > Engystomops > Engystomops pustulosus. Next base: position 182,333,833 of record NC_092413.1, read on the forward strand.
GATGTAATGTAGATATTACAGCACCTACATATGTGACATACAATGCCTGTGTCATTGTGCTGTATTTGTATTCTACACTAAGCTCTTTCATTGACCCACCAGACCCCCACCTACACTTACAGCTGTGGCAGCAACCATCAGTGGTGAAACCTGGAGCCTGGGTTAATTCACTCCTCTGTCTTTGTCATGCCCACCTACTCATGTCCATCCATCTCCCTGCCAGATCACTGCTGTCAGATAGGCACTGGGCCCAGTGGGAGACCATAGAAATGTGCACAGAGTGGCAGAGACTTAGCACACACTGTGATGATGGAAGATGAGACAAGGTGCTGAATTGTATCCCTTTAGTATGCAAGTCAGCAGAGCCAAGGAGCTGAATGTACAATGAGAAGCAGCTGATGTCCTGGATAATACGGAGGAAGGCGTCTGCCCACACTGCTAACTCCCACACCTCTCCTTCCACATCTGGTCAGTGTGTGTCATTGCTCTGGACATTCCTTGTACACAGATTGTAACAATAGTCAGGAATGGTAGAGGAGACAGAACTTATATTGTAAGGTCCTGGCGCTACTTGTGTCTTTTGAGAGTCGAGTAAATGTTGACAGTGACCATAGGAAAATCTCGGTATAGTTGTAAAAAGAGCTGTCCGGCGAGATAGAATTATGTATAATAAATACAGTAATAAATAGCTACTCACATTGGGGGAGGTCAATCACCTTTTATTATAAACAATAATCACACCAATAAAAATAACATAAATCACAATGGTGCACAGTTACTAATGATCATGCGCCAGTTTTCTGTCTGTCTTTGCACATTAGGTGCAAACTACTTGCATAGGTATTTAAGAAGTGTCTGCACCACATTTGTGTCGCACGCAACCATTTTGTGGCGCGGCTACATTAGGCATCATGCAACACAAACTAGGGGCGTTCCAGTGTTCAACCGGACCATGCACCAGATTTATCATGCAAAGTACGACAGATATGTGTTGCACAACCTATGTTAAAGGTGCACCACAAAAAAGTTGGGGCTCTCTGTCGGGGCAGTTCAGGGAGCGCCAGATTCATGTATAACATGCGCCCCTACAACATATACAGGCCTATGCAATGTGCCATAATAATTTCCATTCCCCTCATACTATATATTATATTTACAAAAGTGAATTAATTTACTCACCTCCTTCACACCCAATAACACATGCCCCCTATATAAATAGGAACACATAACAGTTATAACACCAGAAATAATAATATCATATCACTGATGTGACCACCTACAACTCTTTGATTCCTACTCTATGTCTGAGTAAACATACCTTCTTTAAAACCGCTATTAAACAAATGGTCGCTTCCTCTCTATTCTACTCTCAACAGGTTAGAATGAAAATTCTATTCCTTCTACCAAAATCTTATCATGAAGCAGGGACTACTGAGCCAATTGATATATAAATATGTGGAAATAGAATAAAGGGTTTTTCCATTATATTTAAAACCCCTAAAGGGCCTGGGACAAGATGGGAAATAAACACATGCTTCCCCACTTTGGCTTCTATTTTCTGCAATACTCCAGTACTTTGGGTTTTTAAACTGTATCTCACTGAAAGTTCTGGGGAGTCACAAGACCCTCTTTATCCAATCACTGGCCTGTGACCCTGGATCTTCGAGCCAATAAAAAATTGTGATATGTGTTTTTTCCATCCCAGCCTTAGGTACAATGTGTAACTTTATGCTTCACATCTAAGGAGTCCAGTAAGTTCTAATACATGACTGACAGTCCTCTATATGCAGGAAAAGTTTTCAATCATTCAAAGATACTGCCCACTAGACCTGGAACCCCAAAAGAAGTGGAAACATTTGTCCATAAGTGTCAAAATATCCTGGATATTTCCCCACAAACCATATATCAATTTACTCAGCTCCTCCTGCTCTACAATATACTGCTGTCTGCTGGCAGAGCAGGATGAACATAAAATGTGACAGGTTCCCTTTATGGTACGTCTAGTGAGGTTCTGCAGCAGCCTATGGATATATTCTTGGTTACGTAGCAGTGAGGTGGTAGTTGATACAGATTTACACATACAATGAGCATTTATACTCATACTTATGTTTTTAAGTACAACTTTGTTTCAAAGGGGGACTGCATATAATAAATATTTGTGGCTCCGATTTGATAAAAATATGCTTTACATACTGAAGTCTTCTACGAGGTCCCGGGCCAAATCCATAGGTAGGCAGTAAAACAATAAAAAAAAAATAAAACCAACATAAAGGGAGAAATAAAGTAATAATTTGGCTTTGAAACTGTGCATTTTTTATGGAGAGATTGTTCTTATATGAAACAGGTCTGAGCCAGTAAAACATAGATTCTATGTGTGGGCCTAGCCAAAAATATACATAAATCCCAGCCGTATAATACATAGCCCCTGTTGTTTATATGTGGATCTACTAGGGGGTGGATGTTCTATAAAAAACGTTTTGTAAAGCAATGATATAAAACAAGTTACCAAGATTACGTGCTGTAAAATAACATGTTGAATTCATTACATACTATGTCTGAAGCCCAAATAAAATTCTTGAAATGAGATCGAAATTCTTTAACCCCTTAAGGACGCAGGGTTTTTCGGCCGATTTCTCGCTCTCCAACTTCAAAAATCCATAACTTTTTCATTTTTCCGTGTAGAGACCTGTGTGAGGGCTTATTTTGTGCGTAACAAATTTTACTTTCCCGTGATGTTATTTATTTTAACATGCCGTGTACTGCGTAGCTGAAAAAAAATTCCAAATGTGGAAAAATTGAAAAAAAACGTCACGTGCGTCACGTTCTTGTGGGCTCAGTTTTTACGACTTTCACTCTTCGCTCCAAATAACACGCCTACTTTATTCTCTGGTTCGGTGCGATCGCGGTGATACCAAATTTATATAGGTTTTATTGTGTTTTAATACATTTTCAAAAATTAAACGAATGTGTACAAAAAAGAAAAAAATTTTTTGGCCATCTTCTGACGCTAATAACTTTTTCATACTTTGGCGCACAGAGATGTGTGAGGGGTCATTTTTTGCGAAATGAGGCGACGTTTTCATTGCTACCATTTTGAGGTCTGTGCGATATTTTGATCATTTTTTATTTCATTTTTTATGTTATGTAAAAAGGTGTAAAAGTCGCATTTCGGACATTTGGGCGCCATTTCCCGTCTCGGAGGTCACCGCCGGCCGTAAACGTTTTTATATTTTGATAGATCGGGCATTTTGGGACGCGGCGATACCTAATATGTTTGTGATTTTTACTGTTTATTATGTTTTATATCCGTTCTAGGGAAAGGGGGGTGATTTGAACTTTTAATATTTTATTAATTTTTTTTTTTTTTTAAACTTTTTTTTTTATTTTTTTTTTCACTATCTTTTAGACCATCTAGGGTACATTAACCCTAGATGGTCAGATCGCTGCTACCATATACTGCAATACTTCTGTATTGCAATATATGGCATTTTTGCAGCACATTCATTACAATGAGCCACTGGCTCATTGTAACGAATCTGCAGCTGCCAGATAGCCTCGTGTCAAAAGAAGACACGAGGCTACCATGGCAACCGATCGCCGCCCCCCGATGACGTTCGGGGGCGTGGCGATCGAAAAAAAGATGGCGGCGCCCGCGCGCCGCCGTCTTTTAAATGCCGCCGGCGACTTTGCCGGCGGCAACGGGGGGGTTAATAGCCGCGATCGGTGCTAGCACCGACCGCGGTTATTAGCGGTGGGGGTTTTATGCATTTTGCAAAAACCCCCACCTTTGTATGAAGAGGACTCAGCCCGTGAGCCCTCTTCATACACTCCTTATACCTCTGCGCCGTAGAGCTACGGCGCAGAGCGTTAAGGAGTTAAAATTAGTTCTTATAAATGACTAAATTTCGTTATTTTTCTCTCTGATAGAAATATAATGATAATAATTATGCTGACAATACTCATCCTCCTCATCGTCTTCCGTATTTTAAAACATATTTCTGGTTATTTCTTTTATACATATACAGGCGGTCCCCTACTTAAGAACACTCGACTTACATACGACCCCTAGTTACAAACGGACCTCTGGATATTGGTAATTTATTGTACTTTAGTCCTAGGCTACAATAAACAGCTATAACAGTTATCAAATGTGTCTGTAATGAAGATTTAGTGTTTATATTGATTTTTATGACAACCCAACATTTTTAAAATCCAATTGTCACAGAGACCAAAAAACTTCTGGCTGGGGTTATAATGATAAAATATACAGTTCTGACTTACATACAAACTCAAATTAAGAACAAATCTACAGACCCTATCTTGTATGTAACCCGGGGATATACATCAGGGTGAGTTATTAAACTTTTAGGCAGTGTTAGCTTTATGTTGGTTAGTAATGTTTCTGGTACTTTCTGTTGGACCTCAAGTGTTGTCCTGTGCCATAAAGCATACAACAAAAAACATTTCGGAAAGAGGGCAACTATATACACCTTATAGTATCAATCCTTAGAAAAGGATTAATTAGAAACCAGTGGGGGCCGACATCCAGCCCCCACATTGATCAGGTGTTTTTGGTACCATGTACAAATCTGAAAGCAAATGTCTGAATACGCTGTGGGGTGACCCAACTCCTATATTGCAGTTTATTTGATGTAAGCTGCAGTACCGCTGCATGGCCACTATGAAGTGTACAGAGCCATCTGCATCCAGCTCCATACAATGTGACATAAATATCTGGGAGATGTTCCTTAAAATAGATTATTAAATGAGAATCAGTATGGGGCTGCAAAAGAAGGGTTGGGTCCCCCCACAGTGCATGGAGCCATCTGCACCCTGTGCCGAAAACAGCTTATGGTGCCCTGGTGTCAGACCCCCAACGATCTCCACTTTATCTCCTATTCTAATGATGGTTAATTAATCCTGAGATCAGGAGGACATGTTTAAGATCTCTGGTGTTCACAATCCTTAAAAGGGTCATACACTTCAAAAGCCAGAACCTGGATTATATAATGTATGCTCTGATATCACTGCAGCTTCTGTATCCCTATAGCTACACCCCTTCTCTCTATAGCATGGATCATACTATGTCTTACAATCAGTTTAAGTTACATAGATAGGCTGACTACAAAAAAGTTGCACTATACAATGGCAATGTTTTTGCAAAAATGTTATATTGTATCGTATTTTCTATCCCAGCCAGTGATAATAAGAAAAAGACCTTAAGAATTCTATCCAGCGTTTAATCCCAGTAAAAGCAATGTCATTAATGGACGGACATTAGCTCCATGGTCCTGCTCTTGGGTTACGGATGATGGATGAGGCACTGATTTCCAAAATGACATGAAGAGTCTTTCTTCTACTCTCAGCCTTTGTGTGCGCAGCTTTAAGTAAAGGTTGACCATTACAAGTACAATGTAAACACTTCTCATGTGTCCCCCTTCCCCTGGAGACTTTCTCCTCTACAGCCCAAATATCCAAATGACTTTCACCAATCTGTCCGAATGTAAACTATTAAAGATTCATAGAACCAATAAATTAGAAAGGTTTTTGGTCCAATTTGGAAAAAGTAAGGTCAAAGACGTACAAGTAGTACATGGTGAGCCCCTATATACCTATTAATAAGACATCCAATGGAGTATTACATCATTGTATCACATAACCTACAAAGATTGGACCCATTTCAGGCTTATAAGAGGAGCCTATAAGCTTTGTCCACCACACTCCAACTCCTTGATCACTAAAAAGGTTGTGCCAACTAGTCTGTGGATAGGGCACAACAAGTTGATAGCTGAGAGTCCAAATGCTCAGACCCCCACCAATCGCAAGAACTGTACCCCCAACAATCTGGAGAATGGGAGTTTCATTCTCACCAATGGGTGGAGTGGCAGCATGATCATGCTTCCTGATGCTCTCCTGAATGCTATGGGAGTGTTAAAAATAGCCGAGCACAGCACTCTACAACACTCCTATTTACTGTCTGTGGGAGTCCAGTGATAGCTTAGCGCTGTGCTCTGCAAATGCTGACAGTCCCACACTATGGAATGGAGCCCTGCAGATTGCTAGGTTCCCGTTCTCATGATGGGTGGGGGTCCCAGCAGTCAGAACCTTATCCCCTATGCACAAGATGGTTGGTACTACCACTATATGATTTCTACTGCCCTGGGCTGGAGTAGACAGTCTGGTACCCCCCCCCCCCTCTCACCTGAATGTATTGTAGGCTAAATAACAATAAATGGTTCAGGTTTTTTATGTTTAATCAAAACCACTTTTTATGGTAAACATATACCCACTTACCTATACATAATTCAGATTTCACCATATACACAAGGTCCATACAGTTCACAACTACAGACCACTCCGGCAGCAGACGCCATGGGGTATGATATAATAATAATCTCTATTTATATAGCGCCATCATATTCCGTAGCGCTTTACAAATCATAGGGGACATATACAGATATAATATTACATTACAGAATAGAAACAGTCATATGGAACTATAGGAGTGAGGGTCCTGCTCACAAGAGCGTAAACAAATGACATAATAATACAAAGGGCTAAACCAGATGAATACATCTTTTTTTCTAATTCAGTAATGCATTAAAGGGAAATACTAGAAAACTACCCTGAATGTATAACATGCACTCCAATTTTTGGCATCCCCTCTGACCCTCTGAGCCCTTACACCCACACATGGACGAGTCACACATGTGCTTTGAACCATCGTACAGATGTGTCTCTCATCAGAGGGTATCATTACCACTAATAAGGGCACATCCTTTGTTGGTTCTTATATCTATCAATCCTTGACTACCGTTACTTCAATTTCTTCATTCAGAAGATGTAGCTACTTAAATAAGCCAGGGGGTCTACCCAATCTAAGGATTCTTCTACTCATGCTAGATTGTTCTATTTATCTAGTCCAATTTGTAGAAATTTACGGACAACCATTTTGAGATGTATGGAATGGATTATTCAGTAGCCAAAATTTCTGTGTTTTATCTTCAGCATGTTAATAAACCAGTGGAATGATGGAACATAAAGTCCTAATACCCCGTATTATAATTCTCGGAGTTACTGGGTATAACCCACATAAAATAATATACTTATAAAGACACTTGTTGGTGCGTAGCGATTAGAAACAATCATCTTCATGGTGAAATACAAAAGAGGTTGTACCAATGTTTAAAGTTATCCCCTATCCATGCGACATGGAACAACAATATGATTGGTTGTATTCTGACCAATGGGAGCACCACGACCATAGATGAAGAGGCAGGTGAAGCATTGCTCTTTATAGGAGTGCCTGAAGCTGCAAATGGAGCGCTCAAGTCTCCTAGGATATTTACTGCTCCATCAAATAGTGAGAATGAGACCTCAATGCGTGATCGGCGGAGGCCCCAGTGGTCTGATCCACTGTGATCATATTGATTTTTCCTATCCTGTCATTAGGCAATAACAATCAAACTTGGTACAGCCCCGACCAACATAGAGTAGATATTGATTTGCACTAACTTATAAAAATACATCACAGGCAGGGGATATATGACAACTTTGAGCCCACTTTTCATTGCCCATTGAATCTTTCACAATTGAAAGAGATTATATTGCAACCCCAGGGACGTCACATAAAATCCAGCAGATGGATGGCAGCTTCCACCAATATCGGCATGTTATTAGTGATAAACATATGGAGGTTATTTATCATACGCCGCTGCTGGTATAATAGCCCAGCCAACCCTATGGGTGCAACTGGAGCCGCAACTGGAGTATCCGGCGGGTGACTGTGCAGGGTTTATTTTTATGCTAAGTCCTACCTGGCATAGAAATAAGCGCAGCTGGAGACTTTTCATACAAGAACACCCCACCCTGGGGCACTTCCCCGCCTTGCCCCCCTTTATGCCCCTCCACACCCCCTGGCCTGGAGGAGGTGGAAAGGCGAAAGTGGTTAGCACTACAAACCTGCAGCGCTGGGGTATTGGGTTCAAGTCCCATCCAGTTCAACATCTTCAAAGAGTTTACATGTTCTCTCCTTGTTTGTGTGGGTTTCCTCTGGGTCCTCCGGTTTCCTCCTTCACTACAAAACATACTGGGGGGTTCATTAGGTTGTGAGCCCCATTGGGGACAGGGACTGATTTGGCAAACTCTGTGCAGCTTGCAGAATCTGTGTGCACTATATAAATAAAGGAATTATTATTATTATTATTATTATTATTATTATTATTATTATTATTTGCAAGTGCTAGCAATAAGCTAGCATTAGAGATTATTCCGGGCCTCTACACCAGTGCCCTGACACAGAAACCCTGATAAATACCCCCATTGTTCCTTTTATTCGGTACAGGAGGTCCCCTACTTAAGAACACCCGATTTACAGAGGACCCCTAGTTACAAATGGATGTTGGTAATTTCCTGTACTTTAGCCTTAGGCTATAATAATCAGCTATAACAGTTATTAAAGGCGTCTGCAATTAAGCTTTATTGTTAATCCTGGTTCTGATGACAATCCAACAATGACAATTTTTAAATTCCAATTGTCACAGAGGCCAAAAAAATGTGTCTGGAGCTACAATTATAAAATATACAGTTCCAACTTACATACAAATGCAACTTAAAAATAATACACTGCCTGTACAAATCTTTCATATGTCATGAACTTTAGCAAATCTGAATCTTTTATGTTTTGCATTTGGCAAATCTTTCCAGATGGTGTCTGTCATCTATCCCACACCTGAGAGATCGGGGATGGGGGAGAGAAAATTAAAACACATTTTTTTAATTACTGAAACAAGATAGGAGCCTTTTCTTATTAAATACAATTTGGGTTTTATGCCAATTTCCAGGACAAAATTTGGACTTGACTAGAATCTTCCCAAAAAAATGTGTTAAAGCTTCTTGTAAGATTCCCACTATTTCAACCTGTCATGTGATTGGGAAACAATATTGGTGTAGGAAAGACTCACCCAGGCAGATGTGAGAGCCATAGCCATAGATATAGACCTAGTTATAGACATACTGTAGTTAGGCAGATGTGAGAGCCATAGACATAACTAGGCAGATGTGAGAGCCATATACATAACTAGGCAGATGTGAGAGCCCGGTAATATTGGACACCTATGGATGTTGTCTGTTTGTCACTCAGCTTTATCTAAGAGAAAATAGAAACCTACCGTATATACTCGAGTATAAGCTGACCCAAGTATAAGCCGAGGCCCCTAATTTTACCACAAAAACCTGGGAAAACCTATTGACTCGAGTATAAGCCGAGGGTGGGAAATGCATTGGTCACAGCCGCCCCAGTATATAGCCTGCCGGACCCTGCCCCATATTATATAGCCAGCACCTGCCCCCCAGTATATAGCCTGCCAACCCATATCCCCCAGTATATAGCCAGCCCCCTGCCTCAGTATATAGCCAGCCCCTGCCTCAGTATATAGGCAGCAGCGGGGGAAGCCAGAAAGGTAAATTTTGATATATATACATATATATATATATATATATATATATATATATTTTACTCGCGTATATATGGTATATATGGTTTGGGTTTCATCAAATTTTTTTGTGCTGAAAAACTAGACTTATACTCGAGTATATATGGTAATTCCTAGTGGGGATAAGGTTATATGGTTCTGCTATTGAAGGATTGCATCCACTTTCATGCACGGCACATGGTAAGCGTCGATCCCTCAGTATCGCTATCATAACTTCTCATTTGTCTGGAAATGAAGTGCAGACTCAAGATACATGCATTATACATTGTGAAGGAGGAGATCATTGTTCTGTGGCTTTTGTTCAAAGAATATCAGGGAAAATACAATGTGAGTGATGTAATATTCCTCAGCAGATGCGAGGAGCTGTCCTCATATGACTGAGCTCATCTTCCAGACCTCTATCTTCACTGCTCTGATAGATGGACCCTGCCTCCACACCAAAGTGCTGCTCTACAGAAGGGATGTATTACCCTGCAGGCGGCTGGGTTATGTGATAATGAGGAGGTTATCGCTCTTTTCTGCAAATATCTTTTGTCACTAATGTTAAAAAATTAGGTTGGCTTGAAGTGTGCTATTATATGCTTTATCTGCTGCTGGTTTGTAGGATGAGAACAGTCTATGCACAGTATTCTTCACTCTCAGACATCCAGTGCATTAATCATAAGTAATTCAGAGGATTGTTCATACAGGGAATGTTTGTCACTTTTACCTTAAAAGGGAACCTGTCACCGGGAATCTCCTTTCCACTAAAGACAAGTTGCAGAAGCCTGTTACACCTGCAGTGCAAGTATGTATTTCTGCCTTCTCTAAGCATTTGCATTACAATATAATTGTGTGTTATAACTAACTTAGCTTCCTCTATTTAGTCCCAGGGGTTGGGCTTTGGTTTGCTTGCATTTAAAAAACTAAAAATCTACATGTGACTTGTGTGTGTTGCAAACTCCTCAGCTCTTAGCCCCCATCTTTGTGCTTCTTCACAGGAACAGAGAAGTGAGCAGCACAGACAAGTCACATGTTGCTTTTTGAAATGCATCCAAACTAAAGCCCAACCCCTGGGACTAAACAGGTGTAAGGGTGTAAGGTAAGTTAAAACACACAATTATATTGTAATAAAAATGCTTAGAGAAAGCAGAAAGACATATGTGCAGTGCAGGTGTGATGGGCTTCTGCAACCTGTCTTTAGTGAAAATGAGGTCGTGTTGACAGGTTCCCTTTAAGGCATGTGAGAGTAGAAGGGATCTCTTCATTACCACCTGGGCTTAGGTGTGACCCATCATAATACTTTAACCTGACTGTCACCAAATTTTATCACACTAAATTACTAGCCTCCTCAGGTAGCGTGAGGAAATATGCTTTGTATGTTAAAACTCACCCATTTACCTATAAAACAAAATCATCTCCAAAGTTATGTATATAAGAAGAAGAAGAGTCAGTTTTTGCTTGAGATGAGTCACTTTTAGAGGCTGAAGGGGGAGCATCTGATCAGATACTCCTATCTTTGGCTCTACAGTACCATGACCTGTTCAGTATTATATGGAATATAAGAAGCTCATCTATCAGAACACATTAGGCTTGTGGTTCTAGCTCACATTTACGAGTACTGGGTTCTCACAGACCCACAACCCTGATGTGAACTGAATGATGAGATTGTTTATCTTTTATATCATACCATGGTTCTAGGTGCTGGAGAACTAAAGATAAAGGCATCTCAAATGACTCTTCCCTGCAGTCTCTAAAAGTGTCTCTTCTCTGCTCATTTTTACATGACTTTGGAGAAGATTTCACATAAAAGAAGGAATTCTAGAAAGGATATTTCATACTCTACCTGAGGGAGATGGTATCTGTATGTCTCTACTTTCATGTTCATGTGTTGTCTGTATGCTTTTTGTGCATGTATTATGGGTGTATATTTTTCCCCTATATCTCACTGTATTCTGCATGCATGTTTGGTTACTTTATTTGTACATGTATTTTGAGTATATGTTTTGTCACTACATATCTGTAGTGCATGCGCTGTGTCCATGTTTTGTTACTGTATATCTTGTTGTTTTGTGTGTACATGTGCTTTGTATGTATATTGTGCTGTTGTGTATCAATGAATTTGTGTATGCATGCATTGTTTGTGTATATCTGTGTGTTATCATTGCATATATGTTTTACTATGTATCTGGGAATTTGCATGTGCATGAGTTTCGTATATATTATGCACACTAAACATCTGCATATTTTGCGTGTGTTTGTGTTCTGTGAACATAATTTTAACTCAATTAAATTTCAATGCATTTTGTGTGCATGTTACTTATATCTGTGTACTTTATATGTACATGTATTTTGAGTACATGTTTTGTCACTGTATATCAGTACATCACTATATATCGGTTCCCTGTGTGTGTGTATGTACATGGGTGGATTAAGATTGCCATGGGCCCTGAGCTGTATTATGGCCCCTACAAGTCTGAAATCACCTCTTACATATAAATCAAGTTTTTTCAGTAATGAAGGATGTGTAGCTTCTGTCTGCTTTCAATCTGCTGTTTCAGGACCTTTGAAGGTCCTGAAATGGCTCTTGTATACATGTGTATTGAAAGCAGGCATAGGTGTACAAGGATTTCATGGGTGGAGGTCCTTCTTGATATAAAATGAGGTGGGTGGTCTTGGCGGCCATGGGCCCCAGGCTACCACCCAAACCACTAATTTCATAATCCACTACAGTCTGTGTGCATGGGATATGTGTGTGTTTTTTGACACTGTTTATCTGTACTTCTTGTGTTCATATGTTGTGTCACTGTATGTTTGTACCGTATACCTGTAAATATGTATATGTTGTGAATGTACGTTTTGTGACTGTTCATGTTGTGTTCCAATGTATGTATTTGCAGTTTACAAGTGCTACATACGCCGTTAGATTGCAAGCTCCTGCGTTGTTCGTTTCTTTCTGTATGTAGCTGGTTTTGCGGATACTAAGTAAAACAATAAGAGGAGGTAAAATACATAATGACTTTCCACCGCAGCACATTTCCTGGGGACGTCTCTGTAATCCTGAATGAAAGTTATTAGAGCTCACAGTGGACGTTTCCTTAAGAGCCGCGTAATTATTAGTTACTGTACAATAAATAATTTGGATTTTACATTGTGCTCAGAGGTTTGTGAGGCGGTCAGCGGCGGCACAGCATGGGGCACCCCCTACAAGCAGGATGACTAGTGTTGACTTTATCCTCTGAAGGGTATTGTACATATTTGCTCACCCCTCCAGCAACAAAAGGATTTAAGTTTTCCCAAAGAGATTAAAAGGGTGGAGAGGCCTCCAAATAAAAAGATGCTTCCCGTGGGGTCCTGCGGGGACTATAGTAATTCCCTTGAAAATACTTCTACATTTCATAAACCACTTCAGCCCTCGATTCTCCATCAGTCAAGAATGCAAGGCCATTATTTCCAATGTGCTAATTAACCCGGTTGGCAACATGTAATAATAACCGCCTTTTGTGCCCACTTTTAACATTCATCCAAACAATTTCTGGACGGCCAAACACACCTTTGCTGGCAGTGAGTTTCTAAGGATTTGTACCTAGAATGAACATGCAGTAGAACAGGAACACAATAATGTAGCTGATTTCACAGCTCACAACACCCGGCGGGTGGCGGTGGGAAGACTTTGTCGCTGCGGCGTTGCTTGCTGTGCGCTGAGACTTTGTTTCTTTTGTTTATTGATTACACTAAACACCTAGAAAAATGGCTGCAAGGTAAAATTTTTCTTGCTTCTCCTTGTTTGCTTCTTAGGAGCAGGGGAGTCACTCCCATTGCCCATGCAGATGACCATTTGTCTTATTTTTTGTATTTGTTCCCCATGATCTGTAAATCGCTGTAGAATATGATGGCGCTATATAAATTAGACAAATTAATATTGTTGTATTATATTATTATTGTTATTATTATTCAGTTTATTTAGCTGCAGAATATGATGGCGCTATATAAATGAGATAAATTAATATTGTTTTATTATATTATTATTATTATTATTATATTATTATTATTATTATTATTATTGTTAATATTATTCAGTTTCTTTAGCTGCAGAATATGATGGTGCTTTATAAATGAGATTTATTAATGTTGTTGTTATACTATTATTATATTCAGTTTATTTTGCAGGAGAATATGATGGCGCTTTATATATTAGATTTTCTTATTATCATTATTATTAATTCTCTGTTTATTTTCTAATTTCTTTTTTGCTGTAGTTTCACATCTTTTACATTCTTTTTGTAGACTGGTATAAATCATATACACAATAAATACAGACAAATATAAATTCCTGTTATTTTTGTATTTTTTGTTGAAACTTTTCTGTATATGTTCCTCAGGGTGCGGTCACGCGTACCACTTTGACTTTGTTTAGAAAGGTAATCAAAACGCCTGATTGCATATACGTTTCTATGGAAATGTATGCGATCAGTAACCAGCACCCCGAGTCTTGTATTGTCTAAATACAAGACACCGGGTGCTGGTCACCAATCAAATGCTTGTTAGCAAGAACATGTTACTGGTACCTGTATGAGAATAAGTTCTTTCCAAAAGTACAACATCCCCTGGGTGGTGGGATGATTTTTGTAGCCATAGTTTTGCTGTGAAGGTAACTATATTTCTCCATTGTTTCACTTAAGCTGAATTTTTGAAATATTTATTTGGGATCCAAAATAAATCGGTCCAAATCAATGTTGCGACAATTGTCCTGGATATTGGTATATAACCCCCTCTTGTCCTCATAGGTTTTTTCATTAAAAGCTCCTATAATGTTTTGTAAATTTTTCCCTTCCTAAGCAGTGGGATGCATACTAGTACTGGATAGCAGCCATTTTGAAAGATTTGTTTGGAACGAATTAGAAAAGATTTGGATTCAATTTGGTGGCTGCTAAATGCCAGTTTCTAACCCGATCTACAAACTAAAGCGCCATGTATGCATACGCATGATCAGACATGTGCAGTGAGCCGCCAGTTGGCTGAAGAAGGAGGGGTAAAGCACTACTCATCCCTCCCCTCTCCATAGCGAACTGAGCAACCGGGGACGCGAATCAGGACAGGAATAGGACCTTCCCTATCATTTGTAGCGCCCCGCCTAGCTGCCCATGCACAATACACCTCTATGGCGAACTGGATGACGTTGTTGTGGCTAGCTCATGGCCGCCATTTGAAAGATTTGCTCATCTCTTGTTATTTCTAGAATAAAATTCTAGGTTTCATGTTCCTTTAAATCTTGAGACAGAAACACAAATATAGAAATCTTATCCAGCCCTCCGTCCCCTGTGATATGTCTTCCTCATCCCACGGAGCTCACTCGCTACTCATATTATTTATATCTAAATTACTTCCAAATCTGCCCCGACCCCTTTCCCAGCCGCGGGCGCCTCACATCTATTCTCTATTATGTGATTGCTAGTCTCTTATTAATTCCCATCAGTTGTTTCCCTTTCTATCTTCATTCCTCCTGTGGTTCCCGTGATCACCATAGAAAGCTCCTATGTTGCAGTGGGTGTTAATGGATAAGATATCTCATTCTTTGTCTCACAATGCACTTGTGAATTATGTAGTTAACGCATCTGTAAACAAGGCCGGCTTGGCTGATAAGTGTTTAGCTGACGTCCTTATCTGCATGGTCCTCGCCAATTGTTCTGCACTACCTGGGGGTTATCTGTACTGTATGTGTGCCAGGGATGGGGAAATGACAAGAAAATAGCAAAGCTCACCAGATGAGCAGATACATGCTGGGGGTCCTACTGTAATGCACACTTGATAGCAGTCACATAATTCACTTTTGCAATCTGTATCTACCTTGATTATCAGTATTGTTCATATGCTAACAAGGCTGCCAGGCTTCACACGTTCCTCCAACCACCAGAACAATGTGCATTTCAAGCCAAAATCAACTTCATGATGACACAAAAGGGACATCACAATGTCAGGTGGTCTCATTGGACTATGATGCGCTATATATGGGTGCATAGTGTCAGGATCAGCCCAAAATATATCACTAATAGGAACAATGAAGGACCTGAAATGGCTTTATGGGGGACATCTATAAGATGCAGTCGCTCCTGGGCTATGATAATGTTTTGGCTCCTCTGATGCCGCCGGTTTGGCCTCCTCATGTATGTGCCAGCCAGCTTGCGCTAGCCCTGTATGCCTTAAAATTTAGCCATAGCTTGCAAAGGTTCAGTCCTGAACATGCGCAAACTAAAGCGAGTGTGCTAGCGCTGGGCAGGAACACCCCGCCGCTCCACTCCATCCACCACTGGCCGGACTTGGCATGGAGGTGGCTTAAAGGGAGAAATAATTGCAATTACTGGTGATTTACTATGTCAAAAAACTGGAGTACTAATCTTACAGCGCTGGGTTCCTGGATTCAAGTCCCAACCAGGTCAACATCTGCAAAGAGTTTGTATGTTCTCTCCGTGTTTGGTGGGTTTCCTCCAGGTCTTCCAGTTTCCTCCCACACTCCAAAACATACTGTTAGGCTGATTAGATTGTGAGGCCCATGGGGAAAAGTGCCGATTTGGCAGGCTCAGTGCAGCGCTGCGTAATCTGTGTGAACTATATAAATAAAAATAAAGGAATAAAGGAAAAAATACATCTCCTATAAGTCCAGTGTAATTACAAGGAGCAAACTCCTCCTACTTCTCACCCGTTGGTGTGTGTTTTAATAACTGCAGAAATCCAGTTTGTAGAAAATGAAGAACAACAAAAAAAAGTATTAAAAAAACATTCATTTTAGAAAAAATCCCTGGATGGTAGATGTTGGAATAAATTGCCCGGTCCCTTTGTTTTCCAGGACATAAGACACTGAGATTTCTGGCAGCTGCTCATGTTCAGGACACATGCGTTCTAGCGTGTACGTATATGAGGGTATCAAGCGATATATCTGTCACCTCAATGCTGTATTAGCAGCTTAAACCTCTGCCAATTACACAGAACAGTGCGAGGGGATGTAATTTCCATAAATATAGATGAAATACTGATAGGGCTACCACCCAGTCAGTGAACCACCGGCCAAGACAGTTATCAGAGCCGGTGCTGGTAAAAGTTATGTAAATATAATTGTCTCTATGAAGCTTGGACAGTATACAAAGAGATTATTAGCCATTGCAGGGAAAAATGGATTCTGTTAAAATCCCTAGATATAGGATTCTGGGTTCTTCATTTATTGAGGAATCTCTCTAGAGGTCTGAACTTATTTTTAGGTCTTTGGTCTAAATACTGTTTGGGGTCCCAACCTGGGGTTTGTAATCATATGTTACTGTATGCATTGTTTGTGGGTGCATTAGGTTAATAGCGTGTGTGAGCATGCCCTATGGAAATGGGGGAAATAATGCATTTTTTATGTAACTATTGCAAAATCATACAGTATAGTCCCTAATTGTGTGTGATGTTAGATCCCTGTAACAATCCCCCTTTCATAATGGTGGACAGTCACCGTAAATGTGTGACCTGGGGACACCCTGATGTTGCTTTATAAGTGCCTTGAATGAGCAGGGGTGGTAGCACTTTGTTTAATACCACAACATCTAGTTTACTCAACTGCTTAGAGATGTTTCTGTGTTCACAGCAGGACACTGCTGTTAACATTGTGTGCATAAAAATATCCCCTGTGCATAAGACAAAATAGGACAGCCCCATTACACAAGATCTTCACATGGGAAATCAGTTTTCCAGATTAGAGATGTTTAAATTCTTATGAAGAAAACCGTTTTTTCCAACCAAATATTTTCTTGGCATAGATCTCATCCAGTTATTTATTCCTATCCTATCACAGATCACCAGGATGCTCATCACCATAGTGGCCGTATGTCATTGACCAAACGCAGTTCCCCACCACCACCATCAAGCACACAGACAACAAAATTACCATATGGCAACCTTAGTTATTTTGCTGGGTGAAGGTGGGTGAAAGTCAACCATCTTTAAACTCATAAGGCACATGTGTGATACAAACACCAAACTGTATAGTAGTATGGCAACCACGGGACTCTGCCTCTGCTGCTCCTCTTCCTCTCATGGATAGTATCTGGAGGCAGGTAAACTGAAGAGCCATGTACAAGCCCCATTAAATCCTAAAGTAGTCAACACCAGCCTCATGCACCCTTCCTAAAATAGTCAGGTGCATTTTGCTCTTTGAAAATCTCACCTGTCTACCCAAACGATCATTGTGCTTCATAAGATTCTTCTGGTCCCTACCAATAGAGGCTGACTCAGTTCTGTTTATTGGGAAATTAATAGGGTCAGCAGAGTGCTGCAAATATGCTGCTAAATTTCTGTAATATGTAAAGACTCGGGTAGCAGGACTGGCCATGCCACAAAGTATAGGGAAGGTCCTATTCATGCCCGTATTGTGCCAAGCTCCAACACCCTCCTGTTTGCATCCCGCTGCTGCATAGTTTGTATGTAGGCTGCCTAAAAGTAATCTTCTGCCTAAGTCTTGATGGGGAAATATTCACATTTTCATTGTAAAGGACATTTAATTTCTGTGAAAAAGATCCTAAAGGGCTTTTCAAGAATCTGATGTCTGTCTGATGACTCGGACAGAAGTTATGGAGCTCACAGGACCAAATTCAGCCAATAAACCTCGGAACCCAAGTGTGTTTTTGTGTATGTTAATCACCGCTAAAATCCATTTCCTAAAAAGTAAGCAGCAAGCAACATAGCTCCTAAAAGCCAATCAAATTTAAATGAGTTGTCAGAAAAGGCTGGTGATTTTGGTTGGTAGGCCATATATCTAATGTTAATGGGGACCGTCGGATTTTCCCTATATGATAGATGTTGGTCTTCAAATGGATCTTTTTTTTTCCTGGATATGAACCACTGTGATTTCTGGCTGCCGCCAAAGTTCAGGACACATACGCTCCATTGTGTACATGTATGAGGGTATCAGGTGACATATCTGTCACCTCAATGTAGTACTGGCAGCTTAACTTCAGCCAGTTACACAGAACATTGCGAGGGGATGTAATTTCCATAAATATAGATGCATTACAGATAGGGCTACCACCTAGTAAGTAACCCACAGACCAAGACAGTTATCAGAGAGAAAGAGCTATGTGCAAGCAAATATAATTGTAGTAATGAGGCTTGGAAAGAACACAAAGAGATTATTATCCAATTGCAGGGGAAAAGAGAAAAATGGAATATGTGATCTTGTTTGGGAAACATTCACAATAAATGAAAGTATATGAACCCTACACTGGCTTCGAGTTCCTGCATCTTCTAAACTTCTGATGGTTCAGCTGGTTCTGGAGCTCATGAGACCCACTTCAGCCAATTAGCCTCAGATCTCAAGACATCACAAATAATGTCCGGTGGATCACTGAAGCCACTGATTGGCCAAAGCTGGTTCTGACAGCTCAGCTGGACAATTGTAAGACCGTCGTGGCATGGCGCTTGCCCTGGCCCACATGAGATTTTCCAGGATTCCTGAAAAACCCCTTGAAGCCAAAGGAAAAGTTTATATATCGTTGAGTAGCCATTCTTGCCTGTACATATGTACAACTCTTTTCCTTTAAAAGAATTTATTACAACCTTTTTAGTGAACCCTATAGAGAACAAGTATTATGGGGTCTTATAGCCCACTCTATGCAAAGCTGCATGTTATTAACTATATTGGTGTAATATATAAAATCTTTCATGTACAGTCATAACCTGGGGGCGTAGTTGTGCTCCAGGCAATGAACCTGCAGACATCAGCTACAAAGAACAGCTTCAAAACCCGGCAACAAATGTATTAATTAAAGCCAGAACGCTATGAGATCCTTCATCTGTGCTGATTGTGCCAGCGCTTCCAGAACGCAGCCCAGCCAACGTCTGAGTAAACCGCTAATCATGGAATTAAAGGCAGACAGCGGCACTGACTGTGTACTCCAAGCTGCAGAATCTGCATAGAAAAACACCAACTGCTAGCACTGTGAATCACACGACATGACGGGACAGACAATGATAGCAGGAATTATGGAGTGTGGCTCCCATCATGTAGCCGAGCTTTGTCCGGTGTGTCTTAATTTGAGCACACAGGTGGCATCCTGCCTCTCCACCGCTTCTCCATATTGTGTTTGCTGATAACACCTCTCCTTCTTCTGCTTCTTAGAGACAATGGCGGAGGAGGTGATCTCTAAATGAGGATGTCACAGGTTTCCAGGGAAGTTAATTTAAGGTCACGCTTGCTCAATGTTCACTTTGGTCTTGAATCAAAGGCGTTGAGTGGACAAATACACAAGCGGCCTGGAGATGTTTGAGTTCTTTTGTGGAAGGATGTTTATAGATGCATCAGCTGCAGAACACAATGGATTTCCAGGGTCTATTCTGAATTCAGTCCATAGTTAGGACTGAGTGTTTACATAATGATAACTCACTTCTTGTGAAGATTCTTGAAGTATCATCAGACATTCTTATGCATATAATATATGGGAAGGTTTTCCAGTTCATCAGAGGCGCCCACTATCTATAGACTTGCCTATTATGTTACAGCTATATGGCAATATGTGTTTTACTACTAGTTCAGGCAAAGTGTCGCTAAGGAGACCTCTTACTTCCCAACCCTAGTCAAAAGCCTCTCATTAAGCTAAACCAGTTCCCTACACTGTGTCGAAGAGATGCAAGGACATTGAAGCAGTGCTGTCTACAGTTGGGCATCTGTTCCTTCTGGAAGAGATATACTGGTTTGCCTTTAATACCAGGTCATGTTATTAGGCTTCTTGAAAGTCATGCTTGATGGTAATGGGGCTGCCTAACAAGGTAGATGAAAGAGGCAATGTTCCTTATACCATCCTGGGAATAGTATTTGCATGTTTGCTAGTTCAGAACTGTGATTGTGCCTTTAAAAAAATCAGATTGCATATCTCACACGTAGAGATGAGCTAATCTATTTTTTGGTTCTTATATATTCTAAGAATGTGGCATGTTTCAGGCACTGACTCAAATCTGAACATTTTCTAACAAATCGTCTACAATAGTGGCTAGATAGCGTGGTCATTCATCCCAGTGCATAGGGAGGATGGATAGTTGAGGAAAAATTAAAGATTGTGTAAAAAAAAAAATAACTAAAAGAGAGGAACTTTTAATGAAAAAAAATATGTTTTAAAGGACTAGAGGGGGTTATATACTAATTTCCAGGACTATTGGAGCAACATTGGTTTGGACCATATCGATTTACCAAACCAAAATTTGACAAAGCTTTTACGAAACGAACTATGGATAATTCCCTCATCTTAAGTCACATGCAAATTTTAAGTGCCACATAACTTGCACTGTTGGATATCACTAGTTATTTCTAGTGATTTCGAACGTACTTCTCTATATTTTGCGCCTTGTGTCTCTATTCTACTTCATTTTTTAGATCTGGCAAGCCTCTAAGTATTATCACCCATCTTGTTACCTAGTTATCCTATAACATAAATTTGACAAAGACTGGTAGAGACTGGGAACTTAAAAGAAATATATATATATATATATAATTACTAATTGTTTAGAAAATTCAACCTCCAAATATAATAATTGTTTAATAAAAAGCTGTGCATCTTTCTCTTATTTCTTTTCCGTTCCTCACCATTTTTAAGAACTCTACTTCTTTGATGTGAATGAAAGCACAAGCCTGTCCTACGTCATGTTCAAATTTTATTATTAGATCTTTGACCATTCCTATTGCTTAAGAGAATTTGTCATGTGTTTTTAAAAATGTGGCCATCTATATACAATATAAGTACTACATCCTGCAATTTTTCTCTGACCACTAGTCTTAATTATAGACAGACAATTGCTAATTCTGTAAGGGCTTTCTAAACAGCGGCTGCTTCATTTACATGACAGAAAGGATTACAATAGGTGAGAACACCTCTACAGAAAACAGCATCATCACATCTAATACTGACACCCATCTTCACCTCCTGCACAGAGCATACCTAGAACATTTTCCATAGACCTCAATGAGTAAATTCTAGTGTATTTTTGCCTTCAGCCATGAGACTGCTGGAAGCAGATCAATAAATACTATTACTAGAGCTCAGGCAAGATGGTAGCCCCCATAATCATGGACAGAAAATAGAAGAAAAATATTTACACGCAATAACTAAAAGCAGACCAGAGAACGGTGCCAAAATTTCCTGTGTATTAATGAGTCAAAAAGAAAAGTAGTGATACATTCTGTTAAAGATGAAAAGATAAAATATAGGATGATATAATCTACAGAAGAACCTTAAAGGACAGGACATCTACTACCAGGATGAAGGTTTGTAAACCAAGCACACTGACATACTGGTGTGTGCCCCCTCTAGCATTATACAATCTTCTTTCATCTTTTTATGCCCTGCTTCAAAAATTATGCAAATGAGCCGGAGAGGCTCCAGCCTCCACTAACACCTTTGGAACCCAGAGCCCCTCAGGCTCATTTTCATAATTTATAAAGCCTTTTTTGTTTTAAAAATGAGGGCATTAGAAGCTTAAAGAAGAGCAGATCCAGCCAGAGGGGAATAAACCAGCATGTCAATGTGCTTGGTTTACAATCCTTCATCCTGGTGGTAGATGTCCTTTAAGAAGTGAGAAGATGTGGCGAGATGACAAATAATTGTAGTGGAGGAGAAAGTGAATGGTTGCGTAAGTCCAGTGGAGGACTGAAAAAACCCTGGAAGAAATATGGACGATACGTAAGATGCATTAGGATAGTTCTGTTATAAGATCTTAGGAGGGAATTCTTAAAAGGGTTGTCCAGGGGCCTAAAAGACAATAAACTTGTATACTGACCTACTCTGATGCTCATGTTCTCCTTCAGGGAAGCCCCTCACTGCCGGGTCTCTGTTTCTTTACCGAGGCCGGCGCTCTTGTCCCAAACATTGCCTTGTGCCTGCTATAGCTGTATCAGTTTCAATGTGTATCAGGCATGCGGCAGTGGTCAGGACAGGAGCGACGGTCTCTGTAGACAAATAGAGACTGGCAGTGATGGTCGGCACCGAGATGGAACGGGAGCAACAATTATAATTTTAGGATTATTTCTTGTTGTTATCTTACATGTGTCTCATCTGTATGTCTGCAAACATGTTTCATCTATGATTCATATACCGTCATCCGTTTTTGTGGATCTGCAAAAAAAAAAAAACAGTTGTCAGGCAGATAAAATCACCAGCTGGCCCCATTCACTTAAAGGGTAACCTGATTATGTTACCTAGAAACTGACCCACAAGTATGGACGGCACATGGAAGAAACCCATGTGGCATCCGTATTTTTGGTATTTTGGGAAGTCCCAAGGCATAGACACGGGTAAGAATAAGATCTGCTCTGAGTCTTCTACAGCCTTCACATGGTCCGAGAAAAAACCACATGGGCTTAGGGCCATTGAAATAAATGTGTAATGTGTTCTGGGGGGTGCAATTTTTAAACAAAATGGGGCATATTTACTTACAATGCCGATCAAGTTTACTGAAAGCTAGAGCGTGTGGTGATTCACTAAGATTTTGTATACAATATCATTAATCTGTCGCTTCCCCGCTCAGATTCACGATCTTTTTTGTGGTGCACCTTTAACATAGTGCAATACAATTTCAAAGTTAAATACGGCGCTCGGTCCGAATCAGTCCTCTAATTTGTGTTGCATGGAAACCAGCGCAGCTAAGCCACAAAAGGATTGCGTGCCCCACAATTGCAGCGCGCACACTTCTTAAATACCTGTGCAAGCCGTTTTAGCCATGAAGAACGTGCACGGTCTTACTAAAGTGCGAAGCAAAGCCCTTAGTAAATGTGCCCCTATATGTGAGAATATTGGGGCACATTTACTAAGGGGCGTGCACCAGTTTTCTGTCAGACTTTGCAGGTTATTTCATGTGAAAACTGCATGCACAGGTATTTAAGAAGTTTCCCTGCATCATGTCTTGCGACCCTTTTGTGGCATGACTGCACTATTCTTCCTGCAACACATTTTGTGACTGTAAGGGGCGTTCCGGTGCAGAGTCGGACCGTGCACCACATTCATTGTGCAAAATCTAACAGAATTGTGTTGCACACCTCATGTTAAAGGTGCACCAAAAAAAAGTTGGTTCATTCTGCCGGTGCAGGGAGTGCTAGAAGAAGGATGTGCGCCAGAAATCCTGAATCTGAAGACCCTGCACATGTGTTTAGTACATGTGGGCCATCGTCTATCTCTAGTTTCCTCTTATTCGCTGCACTGTATTAGTGTAGCTACATTGTATCAGCATGGTGTTAAGGTTGTTTAGCTAGTAGACTGGATACAACCGTAGTAACGTTACAACGTGAATAGTAGGTTTGAACAGGATTTTATCCTCTAAATCTCACTACAAATATTTCCTTTCACTGACACCAAACCTTTGTCAGGTTTTATAATGCAGAGGACTTACCGCCAAGTACAAGCAACAATTAAATGTTCTTTACACAAAACTAATGGAATCTATATCTCTTGTCATTGAGATTTGATGACAATCAGGATTTTTATTCTTCTATTGGTTTCTATATGTTGCGCTAAAAAAAAAACTCAATAATGACCCCCAAACTTCCCAAATACTCCAGAGTGTGAAGAGCACGGCCCCTGCGCTCTAATCATTGATACAATTAGTTAATAGGTTAATAGCTTGTCTCATGTTTGTTTCGCTATCTTGGTTTCAGAGCTCTCAAGGTGTTTGGAGAAGGCATTGATGTCACAAGGTTAGCAGCGAGATGAAGGACACAGAGTCAGTGGAGCAGTAACACTAAGTCATCTATCATATCAGCTGAAATTACAGGGCCCAAACCACCAAACAGAAACCCAGCAGCCATTCAAGCATCAGAAAATTCATGATGATGTTAAATAGTTAAATATTAAAGGACACCTGATGGGAAGAAGCCATGTACTAGATGTCCTCTGTCTCTCCCCATCTCCTCCATTGTTACACGTCTTCCCACACTTGTCACATTTGTAACTTCAATGGGTCCGCACCAAAGGTGCAGAAGAAGAATTCTATTTTTTGGATCGTGTTTTAACATGTAAATTGAAATTAGTTGACCTGCTTTAAGGCTGCGTTCACAGGTAGCATTTACATTGTGTTTTGAAACATTACATTGCAGTTAACATTTACATTTACAAACTGCAACCGGTAACGCAATTGCATCAACATAGTGTTTTTTATACTGGCAGTCTCCGGGTTATGTATGTGATAGGCTCTTCAGGTTTGTTCTTAATTTGAATTTATATGTACATTTTTTTGGTCTCTGTGACAATTGGATTTTAAAAATGTTGGATTGTCATAAGAACCAGTATGAACAATAAAGCTTCATTGCAGACACCTTTGATAACTATTATAGCTGTTTATTGTAGCCAAAGGCTAAATTACAGTAAATTACCAACATCCGTTTGTAACTAAGGGTCGTCTGTAAGTTGGGTGTTCTTAAGTAGGGAACCGCCTGTATACACAAATGAAAACAGCAATGTAATAAGGCAAATCTCCTCTTCTTGGCTGTTATATTATGTTTCAAAACGCAATGTAAATGCCATGTGTGACCATAGCCTCATATGTCCTCTTCTCCCTGGGCGGGGGTTAGGGTGCTCAAAAATGCAGCCACGGCCTCAAATGCAAAATTTACAGTAGTGTCCACTCCTGTACATAACCCCATCACACACCTTGTGTCCAGGTGGATTTGAGACATTTGCAACAAAAAGTCTAAAAAAAAAGACAAAATTTGCACCTTCCAGGACAGGAAAAAATAAACATGTGTCATGAGAAAAAAGACATGATCATATATAGGATGCACAAAAGGCCTGCCAAAAGTCTCAATTATACTAAAAAAAAATAACATACATGTTCCCCCAGGAAGGAAACATTGTCCAGTTGTCACCTACCATCTAGGGTAGAATAGGCAAGCAGGTAGGGATAGCTGCATGGATCTAGGGCTCACTATCCGTGTGTCTTTCCTTTTGCATTTTTTCTTGTCTGTTCCAAAATGTCAATATCAGCATAGTAACATGGTTAATAATCAATTAATAGCAAAGCCTCAAAATGGACCAAAGATACCAATCAGCAATGCACATGGAAGGGTTACAGAAACCATCAATAGTTATGATATTATACTAGTGTAAAGTATAATAGGACTGCAGTAATATTACAGTGATAGAAACACTGTACATATACTACTAAAATCAATACAGTATAGATCATGTTGTATATGAAAGCAATCAATGTACAATGAAGAACAGAAAGGCCAGAAAATAGTTATTGAGACATCATCATTATCTTAAATGTCCATTGATCTTCTAGCCAATAATATTTTCATGTATATCAGAAAAATATTAAAGGGTCAGTTGAGACTGAATTTTAATGGTCAGCAACTTTTTAACAATCCTTTCATAAAAAAGTTTGTATATTGTTTGAGAACATTTCAAATGATCACAATTCTCCTCCGATCTACCTAAACTCTTTAATAACTCTAAAATATATTGTTCTGACTCCCATACTGACTGCAGCTTACTGAAGCATAAAATTGATTCCCATAAAAGTCATTGGGGGAGGGGGGAAGCATAAAACAAGCAGAACAGACAGAGGCTGCTGAAGTTTTCTATCTCACTGCAAGTGGTCACTACTTTTCTATAATATCCTCTATTGTGCTGATCCAGTCTCCCAAGGCTGACTGCAGCTCGCTAATGCATAAAATTAGATTCCCCATAAAAGTTAATGGGAGGAGGCATTTGTGAAGGAAGCAGAATAAAGGCAGACATAAGCTGCTGGAGCTAATATCAAGTTTTCTATCTTAACCATATCAGGTCATATCCAAACCAGCAAACACTTTTCTATAATGTCCTATATTTTGCTTTTTGTTCCATGTGTTCTCTATCAGCTCAGAGACAAAAGCAATTAAAGATGGATCCCGCAAAGGGAAAAACTGCTAAAAAATTTGTGCAACAAAATTCCACAAATTGACAGAAGAGCGTGATTAAGTAAAAATATTGTAGAAAATCATGTGTCTTAAACGTGTCAAAAGATTTTACCCTATCAACCTTTCCCTGCCAGGCGTGTCTGGAAATATTTTTGCGTTATAGGCCAGAGCAATTTTTTTTTTTTTTAAATAAATTTTTATTCAAAATTTTTTCCAAACATACATACAGTCGAGAAGTAATACTTTTACAATGTTTCTTCTTACCTATATTCTAAATATACATGAATTGCTATACGCTAGATGTTAGGTACAAATAAAACCAAAATTGCAGCATAAAGAATTATACTAAACCCCATATATTTTCTGAAAGCAGACACTTGTCCCATTTTCGAATTTGCATTAAGAACTTTAAAGACAAAGTCACCTTCATACAATTTTGTTTCAAGATGTAAATGTTTATTTTAAAAAATGCCTAAAAGTTGAGTGTCCCTGCCACCCCTATCATCAATTCTATAGCACCTACAACCATGATGTCATATTAAGGATAAGAATCTCATCTTTCTGTTCACATCAGGCTTGTGGTGATTTTAGCTACAGAACCCTATATAGTCAACCATAATATAGGGGTGACTACAGGAGGCCTAGGGGGTCTCCACTAAACCCCTGACTGGCATGGCAGTACTTCGGCACAACCTACTCCACAATTGGATGGTGCCCTCAAAACATCTTAGACGCTTCAGTCAGTAGTGACTGCAATGTCTAAGGGTTTAGATGCCTGTGATTGGTGATTTACACCAACTGTAGTGGAGAAACCTGGCTGTCATGGTGGTATAATACATTCTGGTGCACTAAAGCAACCCTAACCATGAATACTATGCATCCTGTTGAACGTAGGGGTTAATAGGAAACTAAAGGCATGTTTCTAGCAGAAGATAGGGGCTTTGAAGTGACACTCCTCCTTCAGCCTCTAAAGTCGACTTATCTTGAGAAAATCTGACTCTTCTGCTCATTTTCACATGACTTTGGAGGAAATTTTTATAGGTAAAAGATTTGCATAAAAAAGGGAATTCTAGAAAAGACACTTCATAAACTACTAGCCCCCTCAGGTTGGGTAATGGGGGAAAACCTGGTGACCAGTTCCTTTAAGTACTAGTTTAGAGGCAATGAGACCTTAGAGCAATGCAATAGTTTTGCAGCATATGAAATTGTTGCTTGAAATGATAGGCGCCCAGTGATACATGATTTGCCAGTGGATTTCTATGGCTGCTGTGATTCTTCGATCTTTATGTCTACCTGCATGTCATTTGTTTTCTGTACTTATACACATTACTCATCTGTATTGCAGGAGAGGCCGATTTTTATCATGTAGATGGATTTACATTACTGTTTTCCTGGGTTTTACATCAATGTGTAACGTAAGATATATAAAAAAGCTAGAGATATTTTTCTTCCATGAATCCCAGTCTTGTAAAAATGTATAGATGTTGGCCCTAATTTATCAAAAACAGTGCAAACTGTGCTAGGTGCAGTTTGCCTGTAAAGGGTGCAGGGTGCCCCAGATTCATGAAATGTGGTGCACCCTGCCCTGCTCCGACAAAGTGCACCAACTTCTTAACATAGAGCGTGCAACACAATTCTTTCAGATCTGCATGACAAATGTGCCTCGTAAAAAACCCCTTTATGTGCCGAAATTTGTGTTGTGTCGGGAAAAGTGTAGCCGCAAAACACATATGTCGCGGACACTTTATAAATACATAGACAAGCAGTTTGCACTTTCTTTCTAGTGTAGAGTCAGATAGAAAACTCGTGCAAACAATTTAATAAATGTGGCCCATTGTGTGCAGTACAAGTCCCATTCATTACACAGAAAAGTCCATGCATTGTATAGGTGAAGTGAAAGGGACACGCATCTTCCAGAGACGTAGTAACTTCATAATAATACGCATATTGTTAGTAAAAGCAAATTTGGCTGAAGTAAGAATGTTGTACAATATAGGAAAAGTGTCTCATATCTATGAGCTGCCAGACATTCGTACTGTTTATACCATGATTCATGGAACTTCAAGTACCACAGGAGGAAGCCGCACTGAATAAAAAGGCACATACCACTTATATAAAAAATATACCTATTTTATAAACAATATTACATAGTGTTCATAGTGCATTCACAGGAATCTGGAAATGTAGGATGGGAAACATATGGGGTGAATGGGGTGAAGAGGTATCAGACGCACCCAAGTCCAGGTGCCTATATGGGCCGCAGCGGTCCTTTACCATGAAATATGCAACCAGGATAAAGATTAGTTCATCTTAAAGGAGTTATCCAACTTTTATAAGAATTTATCAGCCGAGCTGGGGAGGGCTTTTTAAAACAAATAAACCTGTACTCACCTACTCCGGTGCCCTCAGTGGCCTGCGCCGCGGTCCGTCGGAGCCGTGCCTCTGTTTGTTTGTTTTGTAAGGGGTACAGAAGCTCTCAGACAACTTCTGGGCGACCTGGAATGCCCACCAGTCTCCTGTCCCAATGAAACAGCACTGGAACAGGAGAAGCCATGTTTCATTGTGCTACTTCCTATTTGGATGCCATCTTCCATTACCTCCCTTCCTGTTTTGATGCCAAGCTCCATTGCCCTACTTTTGGTTTCACTATTATTATTTCACATTTCTGGCACTTTATGGATGATGTAAAACCTACACATTGGACCGAAAGTTTGTTCACAGCACTGAAGGCTTGTAGAGACTTACAGCCATTGTCACTTCACTGGAGGAATCTGGGAAATATGCAAATGCAGTTTTCAGTATGGGATAAAACTATATATATATATATATATATATATATATATATATATATATATATATACATAATTCCCACGCTGCTATGTAATGAATTGCTTTATCATTGAGTCTGTAAATAGGCTTCCAGACTCTATTATACCTAGTATACTTCTATGCTTCTGCTGACTTTATTATGCAGTTGTGACACATTTTGGCTTGTGGTGATGAAAACAATAAAATCAAAAGCCCCCTTTATATATGGTCAGAAGAATCCTTGAAACTAGTGTTTGCTTATATCAGGTCACACAATATTTGTGCCAACAATTCATTGGTGTCAGTAACCAGTGAAGCATCTTGAGACACTTAGGACTCTGTATACATAAAGAGGTCTTGCATATTGTATCTATTTGGATCTTTAGGTAGTAGTTGTGTATGGACCCTGGGTCTTTAGGGGACTCTTTGTAACCCAATACAAATACAAAGACTCCAGAAATATACAAGGCACATGATAGAGCTTTAAAATATTGCCTCTACTTGTACCAGCATTTATGAAATGAGACTCTAGTATGTTCCTTTAAGAAATTTGCATCTTGACAATGAAGCCATGTATTTTTATCTGAGCTCCCGAGGCTTGACTGCTGTTTGTATCTTCTTAATTTATTGAGAATAAAAAGAGTTTCACAATTGAGCATAACAAACAATGTAATTTCAGGGCAGCTGAGTCGTAGCGGATGAGACGAGCTAAACAATGCGCTGATGGCGGAAATACAGAGGATAAAATCATCGCAACTCTGACAGATATTTACAGTACGGGTTTCTTTTGAGCCTTTAAAGGGCACTTCAGTGCCTCATCTCCGCTATTGTTTTACAGCACAATAGGGTCTAATTTGCAAATTAAAATGTGATGGATGGTGGAACAGTAGGATGTAAGATAGAAAAAGAAGGTTCTGCGATTTACCGACAGATCCAGGCAAGTTAACAAAAGCTTTGTTTGACAGAAGCCTGTCAGAGGAATGAGGTGATAATGATACTTGTCAGTGAGATGGCCGGGCAGGGTACCCGTCACCGGGAATCAGAAACTTAACACCACCGGTGCTGGAGCTCCGACGCTACAATACCACATAGCAATGACTGGACATAATGTTTAGTAAATCCCAGGCCTTCGAGGGGGGAAATCTGATGTGTTTGTGTCCAGTGCTTCATGACAAAAGAAAGACGGAATCAAACAGATTCATTGCGACAGAAGGGAATGAAGGTTACATAACACCATCCTCCGCACAATTTGTGGAGTGACAGGAAATAATTCCAGCTCCATTTCTTATGCATGAAGGAGAAAAATATATTCAAAGTAACAGCAGATGAATCAAATTGTAAGTGATATCATGTTATACTCTGGCTTGTTTCTGTTGTATGACAATATTGTTAAAGCAGACCTATCACCTACACAGACTGGAGGCGTCCATCCGTGGTGGTAAGGGCTTACGTCACAGAAACACTTATATTTAGAAGGTTTTACGACCTGACAAAATGTGTATGACATCACTGTATCATATTTATGGGAAAATAAGTTTGGTTGAAGTTAATTTGTAATCATGTAAAGAGTTCTATAAAAGGAGGATTTTTCTAGTGGGTGCCCAGGTGCGGGTGGCCCCAAAGCTATGCTGGGTCCACCAGGCAATGTCGAGGTGTCACTATGCCAATTTGATATTACAATTTAACTTTACTCTTTCTTTATGTGGCTTTTTAAATTGTTAAATTTTGAACTTAACAATTGTATCTTTAATTAAGTTTTGTGTGCTTCAACAGCCAACATTCTATTAGCCAGGAAATTAGAATTTTTTTGAATTTTTTTTAGAAAGTATACGGTTTTTCGTAATATATGTTATATATGAGAGAGTATTACTGATGAGCTCTATTGAGAATGGAGTAGAGTCGTGCTGGGATGGTCTCTCCTATCTCATTGACCAGGTAGATCATCTCAAGTAAATTGTTAACAGCTACTGATGCAAGTAAATGATGTGCTAGTCCTAAGAGAGATCATTTAGGCCAGAGGGAACATGAAAGTAGAATTTTTCTAGTGGGTGCCCAGGTTTGGGTGGCCCCAAAGCTATGCTGGGTCCACCAGGCAATGTCGAGCTGTCACTATGTGTTGTTGCTATCCGGAAGGGATGGTAAGGCATGGAGCACCCCAATATGAAATAAGTCCAGAGAGTCAAGGTCTGCAGTGACCCGTTAGCTTCTGAACTGAGGAATTTCAGGTGCAAAGCAATACATCTCCAACCTCCTCCCTGTCAGAAGAATGGTTCTACACTGAGGAGATGCCTGGGCTAGCTGCCCCTCTCTTTCTTAGGCTGGTACCCTGGTGACAGGCTAGGAGCCCAGGCTTCTATTTCAGAGTAACCCCCCTCATAGCTTGTTCTTCTGGTTGTTCAGGTAGGCTGGCAGTCTTCTCCGTCTCACTAGGGGCTAGGTCTGTTCTCTTTATACACCTTCTACCAGGGGGAGAAGTGGTTACATGTCAGCACAAAAACAATGACAAAGCATTCTCCCATAGACTTACATTGAATCTCCAAGATATTCTAGGGCAGCAAGATTCTAAACAACTTTCCAGACAGCACCTGTCATTCTAAAGCTCAAGCTGTCTGCTTGTCTGGTAAACAAGTCGGTTTTTGGTCTGCAAAAAAATCTCTACTATAGTGGAAACTTACTACTTGCTTCTCTTTAGTTCAAGTTACACAGTCTGTCTCTCAATGTTCATTAACCCTACGAGTCTACAGTAATAATAAACAGAATGTATATAACTTAACACTATAGATTAATGCAAGTTAACCCTTCATGTAAAAGAAAGTAAGAAGTGCTGAATTTGTATAGGGGAAATATTCAAATGTCCACAAATGTCAAGTTCAATGTTCCTCTGTTACAGAGCACTACATGGGGATGGACAACCATCACCCACATTGTTTAGGTGCTTGCATCACTAAAGAATAGAATGCAACAGGAAGAACAGCTCTGTTCTCTGTTTAGTGGTTGAACCAGGTTACTGCAGCTCATCTCGCAGTCACACGATTGGGAACTGAATCAGAGCTACCTATGTATGCTTCTGACTTCCTTCTCTCTTCTCTGTGGAGGTGGGGGTGCAATTTGTTTGATCCCCAGCAATATGATATTGATGAACTATGGTAAGGAAAAGAGCAAAGGCTATATTTTTTCTAGTTGAATAAAAATGTTTGTAAGAAAAGATAAATGTACATGCTGGATATATATGAGAAGCATATAAGCCTTATTTGTCATTGGGAAATACTTGACATGTGCTAATGGATAACATTTTACTAATATACATTATCTCAAAGACAGCAATATTGTAGCACTTGTGTATGAAGTAATTTTTGGAAATAGAAATTACAATGTTCCCAGACATTTTAAATACCTATTTTAACAAGACCTTATTGCTATTGTGTCTAAAAGTATATGGAGAGAACATGAAGTCGTGCTTTATCCAGTTAACAAGCATCTTCCATAACAGGAGGATTCAATAATCCACTCAAAAAGAGAACAAAGAAAAGTCCACATCACATACCAAAGAAAATAAACAGCAAAGCATGGCCAAGAAAACTCCAGCTGGGAAATTTCATTTACAGATGAGCAACGTTTCTCCAAAAAAGTAAAATTAACATTGAAGAACAAAAGATGTATCATTGTCATCAGTTCAAATGATAAAACTAAGGAAGCACAAAAAATGTTTAAACAATATACCCTAACCAATATCTTGGCCATGTGTCATAATATAGAAGAAACATACTTGATCACACATGACCTGTTCCTAAGCACCTTTACTTTCTTGGAAACGTGAGAATCTCCAACATAAACCAGACTCTGGCTCTCTTGGTCCAATAGTGAAAATCAAATCACTGAATCTGTGGACCCAAAGATGTACCGTAGTAGTCATCTGGTACTTTCTAAGCTCTAGGGGATGGGTCAAATACATTAGCGACCAACTGGGTCAGAGTCCTACTGATAGAAGGGACTTTGGCTAAACTTTTTCTGACCTTTAGAGCAATTTTACTCTTCGGTATTGAAACTTGTGACTTCTTCGAAGTAGCTGAAGGTAATTGGATGGCTTCATATTCAATTTACTTATTTAACGTCATGATCATATTTGCCTATGCATTGCACCAGTTATGACAAAGGAAATGTGTCACCAACTCTATTTTTTGTCCATAATTATGGGGGATGACATATTGCCTGAGCTCCTGTAACAGCATTTAGTGATCTGCTTTACCGCTGCCCCATGGCCATAGGCAACAACAAACTGAAGTTGACTCGATGTGCTCCATGGAGAGTGTTTTTAGACATATTCTGCAAAATTATGCTGTGAACTCACTTTTCATGCAACCACTGAGACTAGTGATTGGTGCCAACAGTCACTGGATTCTCCTTATTCCATCTCACATTCCCTGTTTAAAGACACAATGGGGGTCATTTACTAAGGGCCCAATTCACGTTTTCCCGACGTGTTACCCGAATATTTCCGATTTGCGCCGATTTTCCCCGTATTGCCCCGGGATTTTGGCGCACGTGATCAGATTGTGGCGCATCGGCGCTGGCATGCATGCAACGGAAATCGGGGGGCATGGTTGAATGAAAACCCGACAGATTCGGAAAAACCGCCGCATTTTTTTTAAAAAATTGGTTGCACGCGCCATACTTACATGCACCAGGAGGAGATCTGTGAACTCCGACGCAACTCGGCGGACCTCGGTGCAGCAGCGACACCTGGTGGACATGGGGCGCAAGACCTTCATGAATCGCCGGAAGACCCGAACGCTCGTCAGAGAAGCCGCCGCTGGAACGTGAATGGACCGGGTAAGTAAATGTGCCCCAAGGACTTCCACATTCGTTCTTCTAAAACAGTTGTTTCTAATTCTGGATGTTCAATCTATTTTATTGTTGTCTATGCTTAATATTATCGGTCTATGAAGTAAAACCTGGCCTCATCAGTCAGAGTGATTGGTTTAATTATGGAATCCTAGATGTGTCCCAAAGCAAAACTTCAAACCCAACTTCTAGTAAAATTTAATCTCAAACCACTGGTTCTTATTTTAAACTTTTTTTTTTTTTTGGCTTTCATAATCCAAATTAAGAATGCTTGTAGGTAATCAGGAAATATAAGGGAATATAGTCACGATCGTAAAAAATTCAACTTGCCAATTTGATATTACAATTTCACTTTACTCTTTCTTTATGCAGCTGTTAAATTTTGAACTTAACAATTGTATCTTTCATGAAGTTTTGTGTGCTTCAACAGCCACCATTCTATTAGCCAGGAAATTAGAATTTTTTAGAATTTTTTTTAGAAAATATACGGTTTTTCGTAATATATGTTATATATGAGAGAGTATTACTGATTACCTCTATTGAAAATGTAGTAGAGTCGTGCTTGGATGGTCTCTCCTATCTCATTGACCAGGTAGATCATCTCAAGTAAATTGTTAACAGCTACTGATGCAAGTAAATGATGTGCTGGTCCTAAGAGAGATCATTTAGGCCAGAGGGGACATGAGAGTATATAACTTGTAGAATTGGCATGAAAATCTATAAAGCACTTACTGGAGGACAAGGACAAACAGAAAAAAATCTCTATGCAAATGTGTCAAATTTTAAAAGTCCTAGAGCAATCATTTTGTTTAGCCACTTAAGGAAGCTTGGAGCTTTGGAAAAAAACGAATCTGTTCCTTGGTTTGTAGATTTGGTACAAATAATCTGGCATTTTTCCAGGATTGAATCGAATCTGAATTTTTCCTGTTTTGCTTTGGATAAATCCTGCTACTACAATCATTTATCCCAGAGTTTACAAAGGACTGAAGTGCAAGGAAGAATTTATCAATTTGTATAAACTTAAAGGGGTATTCTCGTCTGGGCATTCACAATCAGTTTAACTAATCTTCCATTTATAAACATTTCTTCAATTGGATGTTATTAAAATATGTTGCTGTGTGAAGATAATTTCTCATAAATGTAGCCATGTTGTCCCTTAGAAACGAGATTGCTTCCTCGGTTACGACCACGTCACACTCTGGTAGCAGTGGCCAGACATGCGCTATTGAGTCCTGTCTGACCTCCTGGATTCAGAAATCATTACCAGAGGACCGCTGTGGGTCATACAGTAAATCCAGGACATTTCATATACAAAAACCTTTTGTTTCTTTGTGCAATCCCTCCAGCAGAGGTGGTCGTATCCGAGGAAGCCATCTCGTTTCTAAGGGACAAAATCACTACATTTATGAGAAATTATCTTCACACAGGAACATTTTTTTTAATAACATCTAATTGAAGAAATGTTTATATATGGCAGATTTATCAAACTGAATGTGAATGCGCAGACGAGAATACCCCTTTAACAAAACGACACAAGAGCTTTTCATGAAAAATCTGTGTTTTATAAGACTAACTGGTGGTATACAACAATATCCAGGACAATTAAGCTCAGTCCATAGCAAAGGTTTCTGATGAATTTGACAAGGCTTCTACAAATTGAATCTTTGATAATTCACTCATCTTTAGTCATTGTTCAATTTTTTAAGTAGATTCATCTCTAAACCATAGAGTGATGGTCAATTCTAATTCTAATTGGTGTTGTGGAGACTTTAGTTTTCAGTATGACTCCACAAACAAACAAATATCTTGAACATATAAATGACGCATCAAAACAACAATTAATCTATGTAGAAACAAGTCATACAAAAATACAATTTACTCGTGAATTTTGGTAGGGGCTAAGATATACTTTATATTTAAAGTACTTTTCATTTGCAATACAAAGCCTATAGAATTTTAGTGCTTCACATAAATAGTGTAAAATGTCAAATACTGTCTACCTATTCCCCAACCTACCTCCTTCATGAATGTTTTCTTTGTTATAGTGTTATACAAAGGATTTCTAATGAGAAATAAGTATTCAATCTCAACTTCATCCTACTAGAATTGCATATGTAACACAAGTGAGAAACTCAATGAACGTGATGGATTTTTGGCAACGCTAAGAAGCATATTTTTCAAAGGAAAGTGGTGGCACAGTATTCAGCATATGGTTTGTTTGTACTCCGAGGCAAGAAAAAGACATTTTGAAAAGCGAAATCTCAGACAAATACTTCTTGACTTTTCAGGAAACCCTTCAAGAACTTGTTTTCTTAAACACTGAATTTACACAAAATGTCTCAAAAAGCCTTTCAGTCCTAAATCGTGAGAAATAAAAAGCAATAAGTGGAGACAAGACAGCAACGGGCCCCCCAATTTGTCACTCCCACAACTTAGGACACTGACACGGTTGACCTTATGATATCATACGACATATGGCCGATCTGGCAAGGCTACAAGAATGGGTACATTATTGCATTATTGTCATAGCATGAATGTGTTCAAAATATACGTTTGGCTGCGCAAGTACAAACCCCCAAAAAGTAAATGAACGGAAGGAGGGGGGACATCATTGTTGTAACGCAGCAAGCCGAGGAAGTAATGAGAAGGAGAACACTAGTGCCAGAGCGTACAAAGCGCCAATGCCAAACCAGATTGACAATGCGCGGGCGGATTTGATGCTTCGAGGCCTCATGGCTGATGTGTGTGCCATTAGTGTCAGTGTTGTGATAAATGACTTTCAGATAATTCCTATTATTGTATATCTTTGAATCTACTTTTTCTCAGCTATACAGATGTCTTCAGAATTTTTTTTCTGTTAATTTACCACATCACGTCCAGCTGGAAAGGGTATCTACCCACACATCCCCATTGTCAATGAGGTCCTCAGAGAGGTTCCATTCACTGGAGCACTCCGGTCAAGACTTTCATTACACTAATGTCGCTTCTCAAACATGTGCCTGTTTACTTCTACCTTCTCATTGAGTGATCCACTTATTCCCAAGGGAGAGTTTCTTCTGATCACAATACAAAAAAATTAAATCCCCAAATTTCTCCAGCATAACATACATAGTTTGGTTTGATTGTTTAGAGAACCGTCACATTTCTGAATTCATGGAAGGACAATAAAGAAAATAAATCTAGTAATTGAATGTTCTCCATAAACGGATTCAGATGTATCATGTGATGAGCACATTAACCACAAGGAAGAAGACTAATTACGGAACATCACTATAAATGTTTATTCACAGGGAAAGCATTTCCATAAAGAAGAACAGATACAAAGATTACACAAGAGTTCTGCAAGTATTGTGACCCAATGACTAGTGTCACGAATTATGGATTTTTTTGTAGAATAAGATCCACAGACGGGATCGTTGCCCGGTGAAATAACTGCTGACCTATGATATATGAACAAGGTACATAAATTATCCTGGGCTGTCATAAAAACTAAAATAAAATACTTAACTCTATAGAAAAAGATGAAAAGGGCACATGTCCCAAATGTGGGAAAAAGGAGGTGTTCCATTCAAACTCACAATTCTATCAATGGTTAGAGCATAAAGTAAGAGATTCTGGACGACAGAATAGATCTGGTAACAAGATACAAAGTAGTTGAGTTATAGACTCTACAGTATACATGCATGTCCATGGGCCTTTACTTACTACATAGGAGAAGACTTGTGGTCTTAACAATGGGACCATATGCTCAATGTATTCCTATGTCGTAAGCAACATCCATCAAGGTTTTATCTTATTGAAGTATGGAGCCCAAAAATTGGCTCACAGTCAAGAGAGACCCTAAGAGATCATACAGTATGACTACAGCTTCTGGGTGCATATGCATAAAATCACTCTCAGAATTGTACTAGTGTTATGTTTAGCTAATGGCTTTGTCAATACCAATCTATCAATATATACCCTGCACTGATAATACTGTGTCTTTGTAATGAAACCTGCTAATGGTAGACTTGGTTTATTGTGAACTGTGCTTGTCGCGTGAATTCCCTCCATCCAGTGCTGGGAATCTCAGCAATTTCTCAGGGAAGACATTGGATACATTCTTAAGAAGCCAGATTGGAGATGCTCTTCTGTTGTGGTTGTGTTCCCCAACCCTCTGCCTCGACGCCTACTCATGTCATTCTACCTCACTTCTCTCCCCACACACAAAGACCTCTATGGAGAAAGAAAGCCTTCTCCCACCTTCCAGTGGTGCCTCCCTGCTGAAAGGTCCATGACACAAAAGACTGCAGGGTACAAGTGCCATTGGCCCATTGAGTACATCCACCCACCTCCTTCTCCATTGCTAAAGGCTTTATTGTAAGCAGTCAGGATGAATAGATCCTATTGAGCAAAGCAATGATGATCCTGAGGAAGTAGTGGTGCCAAGATGAAAGCTCAACAAAAATTATTACAAAGCCATAATATCAGCATTACTGAAAACCAAGAGATCATGAAGAGGTCACAGATATATTAGGGTACGTTTGTAGAGAAGTAATCATTGAGATTTTACTTCAAATGGTGCCAGTATTTTACTTACAATCCATTAATTTCCATATATAAATTACGTATGGTGCACCTATATTGTTAATTTGTCATTATTTGTATTATATATGTTTTGTAAATCTAATCCTAAATAATTAATGTTTAACGATAGCATGTAGCATTTTAAACACACATATGCCATATGATTTTTTCTAAACATTACACATTTAATAAGTCTTTGAGTCATCAGAACATGTGAGACATCAGGATGGTGTTCATATTGCTCATGGTTAGTGAATAAGAAAAGATGGTTTAAGGGATAGGAGTCATTGAAGGGGATTTATCAAAGTGGTAAGGTCACAATTCCCAGCACACAGCCAAGAATTGCGACTATTTTCCCCTTTTTACCCCATCGGACATTGAGGGGCATGGAGTGGGCCATGCCTAGCAGCAGAGTGGGCCGGAATAGGACGTAGAGATGCATGGAGTGGGCCATGCCTAGCAGCAGAGTGGGCCGGAATAGGACGTAGAGATGCATGGAGTGGGACATGTCTAGCAGCAGAGTGGGCCGGAATAGGATGTAGAGATGCATGGAGTGGGCCATGCCTAGCAGCAGAGTGGGCCGGAATAGGATGTAGAGATGCATGGAGTGGGACATGCCTAGCAGCAGAGTGGGCCGGAATAGGACGTAGAGATGCATGGAGTGGGCCATGCCTAGCAGCAGAGTGGGCCGGAATAGGACGTAGAGATGCATGGAGAGGGACATGTCTAGTAGCAGAATGAGACGGCATAGGACATAGAGGGGCATGGAGTGGGCCATGCCTAGCAGCAGAGTGGGCCGGAATAGGATGTAGAGATGCATGGAGTGGGACATGCCTAGCAGCAGAGTGGGCCAGCAATGGACGTAGAGAGACATGGAGTGGGACATGTCTAGTAGCAGACTGAGACGGCATAGGACATAGAGGGGCATGGAGTGGGCCATGCCTAGCAGCAGAGTGGGCCGGAATAGGATGTAGAGATGCATGGAGTGGGATATGCCTAGCAGCAGAGTGGGCCAGCAATGGACGTAGAGAGACATGGAGTGGGACATGTCTAGTAGCAGACTGAGACGGCATAGGACATAGAGGGGCATGGAGTGGGCCATGCCTGGCAGCCGAGTGGGCCGGCATAGGACGTAGAGGGGCATGGGGTGGGACATGTCTAGTAGCAGAGTGGGCCAGCAAATGACATAGAGGGGCATGGAGTGGGCCATGCCTGGCAGCCGAGTGGGCCGGCATAGGACATAGAGGGGCATGGGGTAGGACATGTCTAGTAGCAGAGTGGGCCAGCAAATGACATAGAGGGGCATGGAGTGGACAATCCTAGTAGCAGAGTCGTTCGGCATAGGTTGTGGAGGGGCATGAAGTGGGCCATGCCTAGCAGCAGAGTGGGCCAGTGTGGGACGTTCTTGCCCCAAATCATTGGGCCAGCTGGAGCTTGTGGCAGTTCTATGCTAGGCGGGACCTGCTGTTGAATTGTCCTACAGCATGGACTGCCAGATATGATAAGAATCTGTAGACTCTTAGTAAATCCAGGGCTTGGTAAATCTCCACCATTGAAGGGACAGTAATTCATTGATTTAAAAAAAAATGTTTTTATCTGAAAAAATGTATGTACCAGGGAGAAAAAATTCAGTTGTGGTTGACCAAAACTACAAGTTTATAGCATAACTACTTCATGTAAGTTCCTGATCAGTTACTTTAACCTCTTGTGTTGCTGAGGAGGGAGGGGGGGGTGTTATTGCTGTGATGGGAAGCCGGTACTGTGAGCAATCCTTACTCTGCTTAATTTGATCAGCTCAAAAGCTACTTGATCCAATTGACCATAAAGTTCATGTGGCGATTACAACCCCCCAAAGTAATGCATCACATATACTATGAAGTAAAACATTGGAGGACATGCTCGTTTTTTGGCAATTTTAGCTGTGTTTGCACTGTGATGTTATATTATTGTATTACGCGCCATAAGTAGAATAAATAAGCATCAGAAATTTTCGTACCACATTCATGAAGGCGTTTAGAAGTTGGTAGACCTGGGTTTCGTTGGTCTAAGTGTCGGAATTGAAGAGCTGCATCCACATTAAGTAACATAAAAGCAAAGGTGTTTGTCTCAACGAAGAAGATAAATTGTGGCCCTGACAAATAAACACGGCACACAAGACATAGCACAAAAAAGTCTATGCCAACAAAACAGGTGGAAAGCCAATAATAAATACCCTTCACTGTATTTATTGTTGAGTGGTCCCAAACCCCAAAGCTTGGGTCCATACCGAATTGCAGGGTTAGGCCCTAAACCCGGATACAAACTTCAGTTCACGTCTTGGTTTGGCTTAACACTCCCCCAATAACACCCACTGCCTTCACCAATCCCGGTTGTTATCTCTTTAAATGCTCTCGACAAAGCTGCCAGGGGAATTTAAACTAATGTGGTGCATGTGAGCAAGCCTTTTTGGGGAGGGTTGTTGTGAGGAGTGACATTCGTCCCAAAAATGGAGGTTCTAGCACCAATAAAAACGCCATTTTTATATCCGAATTTACTTGGATTTGATCATCGCTAATTGTATTGCAATGTTTATCTTTTATTTTGTTTTTGGAAACTTGTAGATCACCTTAATATTAACCATTATTTTCTGGGAAGCATGTCATTGTGCTTGCCAAGGTAAAGCACTTGAAGGTGCCCATGGCTAGGCTCGTTATAAATACCGTAGATTGCATTCCTCCAAATTTCCTGGAATTGGAAGGAATTAGCAATCTACAACATATGGTGCTATTACCAGTAACCTGCTCTGATACTAAATCCTGAGACACAACCCAAGCAATTTGCACCATTTGACTGTGACATCTGGAGTTTTCTTACAGTGGCTAAGCATATCCTGCTACAGGTATCACATTCACATTAATGGAGAACTACTGGGACCTGCTCAATCTGTAGCACTTACTAATAGAGCAATATGGAAGACAAACATGGAAATGTATCCTAGATTTTAATAATTTACTTACTCCCTCTGATCGTTTCTAGAATAGCAGTGACAAGTTTCTGTCACTATCAGCAGATGTTCTGTGGGAATCCCTGGAGAAAAATTAATAAATCATTTTTGTAAGTATTTAATATCCTACAATTGTTATACAATATGTAAAATTGTAAAGAAATGTATAATTTTGTTGTTTTTCTACAATTAATGGTCTAAAACTGGATATAGAATTATAGATATTTAAAGGGATGTTCTCATTTCAGCAAATAATTGATATTGTTTGTGTAAGGAAATATTATACTTTCTGTATAAATTCCTTGTGGTTTTCTAGATCCACAGGATAGGGCCTAACTTGTGGATCGGTGGGGGTCTCAGTGATGGGACCCCCACAAATCACAAGAACTCTGCAATCTCTGTAACTCCATAGAGATAACTAGGGCAGCCCACGCATTTACAGGGGGTTCATCGGACACCCATTCTCATGATCGGTGGGGGTCCCATCACTGAGACCGATCAGTCGGGCGCCATAAAAATGCAGACATCAATGAGATGTGAGCCAAAATCTTACATGGACTGCGCCTTAATTTTGCTCTCTAAACAATTTTTTCCTGGTCTATAGTGCGCCAAAAATTGCGCCTAAAATGCCGACAAAATACAATAAAAGTGGAGAATAATATGGAAACGTTAGGCCTTGCGCCAAAAAAGACAGAGGTGTCGGGAAAGTCGGAAATATCTGTTCTTTCTGGCACAAACTCCTTATAAATGATCCGCAACAGTTCTGCGCCAAAAAAACATTAAAAAACTGGCATTTTTTGGGCACAGATGCGATAATACATGTGCCCCCATGTGTATGTATTATGTATTTGTAGACAGTTGCTTTTAATTGTTGATGGCCCAGTCTACGTACGACCTGATAATAAAGCCTTTTTATTATTTGTTAAAAATTTCTTTATGTTTGTGGGATTTACATAATTAGTTCTTGAATACTTTTTTGGTGGTGGTGGTGGTTAGTTACTTTAGGGGCACACTTAAAGAAAATCTACTATACTATCAAAATCCATCATGACTATGGCACAGTGACTATGGTTATTGGTATATATTTGTTATCCATCGCCTCCTTCCTTATAAAATCAACTTTTAAAATTATTCAAATGAGCATGAAAAGCTCCGGGGGCGTTAGAAGAGCCCCTCAGTGCTGCAGATTCACAGGCTGTTACAATGAGCAGAACATGTCTCCCCTTTCCCCTCTATCTCTCTCTGCCTGTGTAATCTAGAAGCAACAGGAAGTTCAGGGGA
Organism: Engystomops pustulosus; assembly: GCF_040894005.1. Classification (NCBI taxonomy): domain Eukaryota; kingdom Metazoa; phylum Chordata; class Amphibia; order Anura; family Leptodactylidae; genus Engystomops; species Engystomops pustulosus. The sequence goes on from NC_092413.1 coordinate 182,376,692, forward strand.
AGGGAAGACCTGCTCTGCGCATTGTAAGAGCCGGTGAAAAGACATTACTGAGGGGCTCTGGAAACACCCCTCAGCCCCTCAGATTCATTAGAATAATTTTTGAAGGAAAGAGGCCATATTAGAACACATATAAGAAGATGACCACAGTTCTAGTGCCTGGATCTAACAGTCCCTGGTTTATCATGATGGATTTTGATGGTAGATTTCCTTTAATTTAGGCCTAAAGTCTGAGTGAAGACAACTGCTGAGCATTGATGTAATTTTATGGTCATGTTCCTCCAGCCCTAATATATGGAGTCATAAAAGGAATCCAATTGCTCTTTATTTCCATGGTGGAGTCTGGATCAGTACATTCCTGTGTTGCTTGGATACAGGTCCATTAATCAGATAGCGGCCGCCATGACACGCTGGAGTGTTGACTCTTGGAGCTGATTGATTGGTCCTATGCTGAGGACCCTCTCTCATACTGATAAGCTATGTAAATATTGATAAGACCCTCCTTTAAGAGTCGGGCACACACTCCTTGGATTGGTTACTGTTGTTTTCATGATTTATAATGGGGGCGACCCAGACAGGCGGCTGACTAATTGATATATTAATGAGAGGATTGGGGAACTTTATGACACCCGTCTGCAGGGGGAGCAGATTAGGGAAGACAGCGGACGATAAATTCTAATTTTATATTTGGCTGGAGTCATCACAAGGATTATGAGCCTGTCATGGCTGCAGTGGGATTGAATATGGTCATGTTTATCCATTTGTGTTCTGTCTATAATTGTGTAGTGAACATTGGGTCTTACTTGGGGGGTTTTCCAATAAAGACATTATAGGAAATGTTTGATTGTGTGGGGAAGGGTCTTTCTGACAGTCACACACTCATACACTGGATAAGCAGGACACATATAAATATTTATAAATAATTTATTTATTTATTAGGGACTTATAAGACAATCTGATCCCGGTTTTTCTTAAAGGGAACCTGTCAGCAGAATTTACACCATTAAACTACTAGCCCTCACAGGTAAGGTATGAAATGTCCTTTTTAGAATTCTCTTTTTTATGTGAATCTCACCCTATTATCTAAAAAAGAAATGTCCTCCTAAGCTATGTGAAAATGAGCAGAGAAGAGTCATATTTGCCTAAGAGGAGTCAATATTAGAGGCAGCCGGGGGAGTGTCCTTATCTTGAGCTCTATGGAAACAAGAATCAGGCTTCTATTCTGTGAGCACCAGAACCAGATAAATGGCAGTGTGCAGTAAATGGATCTTTATCTGCATTTCACATGACTTGATTCTTTATTTACATTACTTTTCTTAGCTCATTTGCATATGGCGTTTGAGTATTTTTTTTTAAAGGTAAACAATTTTTAAAAGTTGAAAATGTCCCCCAGGGGTCTTTTATGATCTCATGGGGGACATATAAAGTAAAAACAAACATAAACAAAAAATATTAACAAATATTCATAAAAATACAATGACATTTCCCCATATAATAAACAAAAAATCCCCCTTAAACCGCCGTATACGAAAATTCACTAACAATCCCCGGTCACTAGAGCCTTTTCAGGCCACGTCAAGGAATTAATAGAATAACTTCCATGGTTCTGGCTTTAAAATAACTGCAAAATGCATTTCTACATTTGTCATGCCTAAGACGCAATGATGCTCTAAATGTCATTCCTCTGTTGTTCCTCCTGGAAAAGCATGAATGAATTGACAGCTAGATGTTACCACTCTACTTGTGAATCTATATCACCTAAGGCTGGTGCCACACGTAGCGCTTTGTCTGCGCTTGCAAACGCAAACGCAGACAAAGCCGCGCCCACCGGGCCGGGCCTCGGCCCGATCGCATCGGCGTTTCTATACCATAGAAATGTTGATTCGATCGGGCCGAGGCCCGCCCTGGTGGGCGCGGCTTTGTCTGCGTTTGCAAGCGCAGACAAAGTGCTACGTGTGGCACTAGCCTCACACTAGTATGAAGTCACAAATCCCCACTGACAACATGTTAACACTTAGCAGTCAGGGCTTTTGCAGGTGGAATAACAGAGTAACATTACAAATCAGAGTTGTGAGTTTTTATACCTTGGTAAATACACTAAATAATAGGAGTGTACAGTGTACCGGTAAGGAATCCCGAGTGACACTCGTTACTGCTGTCCCATTCAGTCTGTACATGTGATGGCGGCTCAGATTGACGTCCAGGTAATGAATCGTCCCTCTGACTATATTCTTTATTGGTCCCTGTAAACTCAGTTTGATTTAATAAAGTGCCACGTGTTTGGCAAGCTGAGGACTTTTGGGGTCCTTTGAAAGCTACCAGAGCAATTTTTTTGTTGGTTCCAGAATCACGTTGTCTTTTATGTTGAACAATATAAAAAGTTACAAATTTGCTGGAAAATGTTGTATAGATTGTGCCTGCAGGTGTTCACAATGCAGTCATCACAATGGCCACCTAATGCTTTCCTTACAATCATGCTCTGCGTTTATTATTTGGAGCGTATCCACGGGCCGTGGGTTCAGATCTGACCATCTGCGTGAAGTTTATAAGGTCCTTATGTTGGCATGGCTTTCCCCCATCCTTTTATATTCCAAAAATATTCACAGCATAAAAGCGTTCCTATAAAGTGGCCTGCAGTAATATGTAGACAGGCAGATGTAATTCAGCCACGGGACGGCATCCGTCATACAGCAGTGTTACATATGTCACCATTATTTATAGTCTGCAATCATCTCACCTGCTGATACATATTGGGGCACATTTACTAAGGGTTGCGCAATGCACTTTTGTCAGACTGTAAGAAGTTTCTGCCCCGCCGTTGTGTCGCATGCAACCCTTTTGCATCGCAGCTGCGCTGGCCTCCATGCAACACAAATTAGGGGGGGTGCCGTCGGACAGTCTGAGTGATTCGGACCGAGTCGGGCCAGTGCGTGGAAGTGACAGATTAATGATTTCTGGCGCACGTTCTTAATGAATGGCGACGCGCAGCTTTATTTATGGAAATGGACCTTTTAGTGAACTGTCTGAATTTGTAAGTAAATGTTCCCCATAATGATCTAAGGTTATGCACATACGAATGGAAACCTAAATGGAAAACTTTGCAGAAAAATTACGTTATAAAATGAAATATAACAACTAGTGTCAGGCAGCTGCTGCCAAGGTCTGTAAAATCATAGGATGTATGAAAGGGAAAGCATGAATTATTCCAATCCGCATATATATATCAAAATAAGTCAAAATATGCTGCTTAATACATTTTGTAAATATTGTGGATAGTCATGGGGCAGAAGCGAACATCTATACTAATAAGGCCCCTTCCACACTAGCGAGTGTGATGCGATGAACTCGCATCACACTGGCAACGCAAGCTGCCGGGAACGCACGGCCCGAACGCTGCACCGCGGGAGTGAACTCAGCATGTCAGTTCACTCCCGCGGTGCAGGGTTCGGGCCGTGCGTTCCCGGCAGCTTGCGTTGCGAGTGTGATGCGAGTTCATCAGTTCACTCCCGCGGTGCAGCGTTCGGGCCGTGCGTTCCCGGCAGCTTGCGTTGCGAGTGTGATGCGAGTTCATCGCATCACACTCGCTAGTGTGGAAGGGGCCTAAGGGCGGATTCACACTGTTTGTTGTGTGTCCATTGACAACGGATCTATTTTGCTTCCATTTTGCTTCCTTTTTTGTACACATTTGTTTTTTTCTATCTGTTATGCTTCCATTGTTCCATTTTTTTCACAACCGCAAAAAAAAACCCTGAACTTTAACTATTGGTTGGAAGACGTAACACCTGGTTCCACAGCATCCACTGTCATTCGTAACTTTTTCAGAGCCATAGACTTATATTGCCTTCCGGGATTCACAAACATGAAAAAATAGGACAGATTTTACAATTTTTTTCATGGACAACGGAACAGTTCTAAAAATGGAAATGTAAAAAACCTATAGAAAAAAATGATTAAATAAGGTTTCAATGGAAATCACTGAATCACAGATGAGGAAAATAACGCTTAGGTGAAGGCATTAGTGATGGGTCATTCACAAAAAAAACCTGGCTCCAAGAACCGGCTCTTTAAGCTAAACTATGGGTGTCAGCTCCTGTCTGAGAGCCAAAAAACTCCACCCATTTATGGTTAAACCCAACCTCCTATGGGTAACCACACCCCCTTTAATCCTATAAAATCTGGTTTAAAGTGTTACTGAGCTGTTTGCGAACTATTTTACATTTTTTTCATATCAAGTAGAACATGAAGCCATTTGGGATCTCCTTGTAGTGAACTGAGCCAAATGACCCAGCTCACTAAAAATCACTGGAATTACCATCATTAGAAGGCATAGTTTTCATTTACACCAATTTTCAGACGTAATGGTCTATAAAGTCCATAAAATGGCTTAGTGTTTTCAGTGTAACAATAATTCCAAGTGATAAGTTATTGAATATGATTTCTGGAAAAGGGGGCACTAATTCAGGAAGTTAATCCATTGGCCACAGAGCTAGGAAGATAACTTGGAGAATTTTGGGGTCTACATACAGCAATGTGTGTCTTCAATAACAAATAATATTCTACCCCACACCACCCCAGTTGTATCATCCAATATTCCTGCCCTATACTGATGAGGGACAAAAACTCTGAAACATTGATGACTACTTTGTTTGGCTGGTGCAAGTAAATTTACGTACTCCCTGAAAGTGAGGGAAGATGGGTCAATATTGTAAATAATACACAGATCAGGATGGGCTCATGTCTTTCTGAGCCTTAAAATCTTGGGGGAGGTGATTAGAGATGAGCGAGCACTAAAATGCTCGGGTGCTCGTTATTCGAGACGAACTTTTCCAGATGCTCGAGTGCTCGTCTCGAATAACGAGCCCCATTGAAGTCAATGGGAGACCCGAGCATTTTTCAAAGGGACCATGGTTCGGGAATAAAATGTGTTATTTAATTGAAAAAGAATGTCTTCTGATAAGTTAGCAGATGTATGCAAACATCTGCAATCTATTCTTCACTGTTCCGCGCGTATATTATCTCCCGACAAGTTAGCAGATGTGAAGAACAGTGAAGAATAGAATAAAAACAGTGAACACAGGATCATTTAAGTGAAAAACGCAGTGAAAAACACAGTGCAGAATAGATTACAGATGTTCGGCACATCTGCTTACTTGTCGGGAGAGGAGATACGCTGTCCCGGGATCCGCTCCTCTTCTTCCACTGAAGTCTCCCCCGTGCTGCCCGCGATGTCTCCCCCGTGCTGCCAGCGATGTCTCCCCCGTGCTGCCAGCGATGTCTCCCCCGTGCTGCCAGCGGTCTCCCCCGTGCTGCCAGCGGTCTCCCCCGTGCTGCCAGCGATGTCTCCCCCGTGCTGCCCGCGATGTCTCCCCCGTGCTGCCCGCGTTGTCTCCCCCGTGCTGCCCGCGTTGTCTCCCCCGTGCTGCCCGCGTTGTCTCCCCCGTGCTGCCCGCGTTGTCTCCCCCGTGCTGCCCGCGTTGTCTCCCCCGTGCTGCCCGCGTTGTCTCCCCCGTGCTGCCCGCGTTGTCTCCCCCGTGCTGCCAGCGATGTCTCCCCCGTGCTGCCAGCGATGTCTCCCCCGTGCTGCCAGCGATGTCTCCCCCGTGCTGCCAGCGATGTCTCCCCCGTGCTGCCAGCGATGTCTCCCCCGTGCTGCCCGCGATGTCTCCCCCGTGCTGCCAGCGATGTCTCCCCCGTGCTGCCAGCGATGTCTCCCCCGTGCTGCCAGCGATGTCTCCCCCGTGCTGCCAGCGATGTCTCCCCCGTGCTGCCCGCGATGTCTCCCCCGTGCTGCCAGCGATGTCTCCCCCGTGCTGCCAGCGATGTCTCCCCCGTGCTGCCAGCGGTCTCCCCCGTGCTGCCAGCGGTCTCCCCCGTGCTGCCAGCGATGTCTCCCCCGTGCTGCCCGCGATGTCTCCCCCGTGCTGCCCGCGTTGTCTCCCCCGTGCTGCCCGCGTTGTCTCCCCCGTGCTGCCCGCGTTGTCTCCCCCGTGCTGCCCGCGTTGTCTCCCCCGTGCTGCCCGCGTTGTCTCCCCCGTGCTGCCCGCGTTGTCTCCCCCGTGCTGCCAGCGATGTCTCCCCCGTGCTGCCAGCGATGTCTCCCCCGTGCTGCCAGCGATGTCTCCCCCGTGCTGCCAGCGATGTCTCCCCCGTGCTGCCCGCGATGTCTCCCCCGTGCTGCCAGCGATGTCTCCCCCGTGCTGCCAGCGATGTCTCCCCCGTGCTGCCAGCGATGTCTCCCCCGTGCTGCCAGCGATGTCTCCCCCGTGCTGCCCGCGATGTCTCCCCCGTGCTGCCAGCGATGTCTCCCCCGTGCTGCCAGCGATGTCTCCCCCGTGCTGCCAGCGATGTCTCCCCCGTGCTGCCAGCGATGTCTCCCCCATGCTGCCAGCGATGTCTCCCCTGTGCTTCCCGCGATGTCTCCCCCGTTCCACGTGTATCTTCCGACAAGTAAGATGTGCCGAACATCTGTAATCTATTCTTCACTGTGTTCTTCACTGTGTTTTTCACTTAAATGATCCTGTGGTCACTGTGTTCACTGTTTTTATTCTATTCTTCATTGTTCTTCACTGTGATTGTTTAATTAAATGCTCGATCTCGAGCAGGGGAAATACTCGTCCGAGCAACGAGCCGTTTCGAGTACCTTAATACTCGAACGAGCATCAAGCTCGGACGAGTATACTCGCTCATCTCTAGAGGTGGCAGCACGGGGGAGACATCGCTGGCAGCACGGGGGAGACATCGCGGGCAGCACGGGGGAGACATCGCTGGCAGCACGGGGGAGACATCGCTGGCAGCACGGGGGAGACATCGCTGGCAGCACGGGGGAGACATCGCTGGCAGCACGGGGGAGACAACGCGGGCAGCACGGGGGAGACAACGCGGGCAGCACGGGGGAGACAACGCGGGCAGCACGGGGGAGACAACGCGGGCAGCACGGGGGAGACAACGCGGGCAGCACGGGGGAGACAACGCGGGCAGCACGGGGGAGACACCACGGAAATGGACAGGAAACAGCAGGGGCAGCATGCATGGATGCCTCTGAGGCTGCTTAAATGCCCCATTATGCCAAAATTATGGGCAACAGCATGGCCATGACAGAGTGACAGAATGAAGCAAGATAGCATCTAAAACATCCAATAATTGACCCTGACACTATAGGAGACGGCATGCAGAGGCAGCGGCAGCAGCGGCAGGCTAGAGAGTGGCATGGCGACATACCCTAAATGGACTCAGGCTTCAAACCAATGGGTGGCAGAGAGGAACCAAAGGAGGTGAGCAAGAAGCGCTCAAATAATATCGGTACATGATAAAAGTTTGCAAGTATATTTTGCGGATTACACAGCAGGGTGGCGACAAAGTTAACATGGAAGCCATGAAAACAACCCAAAATTCTGCCTGACAAAGCTCGTTTGATAAGGGGACCATGTATGGAGGCAGTGAACTAGTAGTAGATTAAAGGTGCTGCAGTTAAAACTATGTTAGTTGGATCTTGGGATGGAGCTGGCGCTCCGCTGCCAGGCGAGCTTTCGCCAATCCAAGCCCGTGTCTCTAGGCTACTCCCCAAACAGCACTTCTAAGAACCTTTTGTATAAGATCAAGTGTAGAAGCGTTCTTATAAGTTTAGGATATGGCGGGTGAGGGGAATGTAAACAGAAGCGCAAGAAGCGCTGAAATAATATTGGTAAATGATAAAAGTTTGCCAGTATATTTTGTGGATAACACAGCTGGGTGGCGACAAAGTTAACAACTTTGATGTGGAATCCATGAAAACAACCCAAATTTCTGCCTGACACACCTCGTTTGATAAAGGGACGATGTATGGAGGCAGCTATATGGATGACTTTTGGAGGTAGCAATGGAGACAACGTGTGGAGGCTGCTATGGAGACAATTTAATTTGGATAGTGCCTGTATGTGGCAGTCCAAAAAAGTTTTCAAACCAGAGGAGCAGGTAGGTGGCCCTCCAGAAAAATGGAATAGATTGAGTGCCTGTATGTGGCAGTCCAAAAAACTTTTCAAACCAGAGGAGCAGGTAGGTGGCCCTCCAGAAAAATGGAATAGATTGAGTGCCTGTATGTGGCAGTCCAAAAAAGTTTTCAAACCAGAGGAGCAGGTAGGTGGCCCTCCAGAAAAATGGAATAGATTGAGTGCCTGTATGTGGCAGTCCAAAAAAGTTTTCAAACCAGAGGAGCAGGTAGGTGGCCCTCCAGAAAAATGAAATAGATTGAGTGCCTGTATGTGGCAGTCCAAAAAAGTTTTCAAACCAGAGGAGCAGGTAGGTGGCCCTCCAGAAAAATTGAATAGATTGAGTGCCTGTATGTGGCACTCCCAAAAATTGTTTAAAACAGAGGACCGGGTCGGTGGCCCTCCAGAAAAATTAAATGCATAAAGTACTATAGCTAGAGCCAGTGGGCCCTGTCAAAAAATGTGGAGGAGGAGGAGTGCATACATTATTCAGGTTGAGCTTCCTTCACCTGGTGGAGATTGGAAATTATGAGAAATCCAGGCTTTATTCATCTTAATAAGCGTCAGCCTGTCAGCGCTGTCAGTCGACAGGCGTGTACGCTTATCGGTGATGATGCCACCAGCTGCACTGAAAACCCGCTCGGACAAGACGCTAGCGGCAGGGCAGGCAAGAACCTCCAAGGCGTACAGCGCCAGTTCGTGCCACATGTCCAGCTTTGAAACCCAGTAGTTGTAGGGAGCTGTGTGATCATTTAGGATGATGGTATGGTCAGCTACGTACTCCCTCACCATCTTTCTGTAAAGATCAACCCTACTCTGCCGAGACTGGGGACAGGTGACAGTGTCTTGCTGCGGTGACATAAAGCTGGCAAAAGCCTTGTAAAGCGTACCTTTGCCAGTGCTGGACAAGCTGCCTGCTCGCCTACTCTCCCTCGCTACTTGTCCCGCAGAACTACGCACCCTGCCGCTAGCGCTGTCAGAAGGGAAATACTGTTTCAGCTTGTGCACCAGGGCCTGCTGGTATTCATGCATTCTCACACTCCTTTCCTCTCCAGGGATGAGAGTGGAAAGATTTTGCTTGTACCGTGGGTCCAGGAGAGTGAACACCCAGTAATCGGTGCTGGAATAAATTCTTTGAACGCGAGGGTCACGGGATAGGCAGCCTAGCATGAAATCTGCCATATGCGCCAGAGTACCAACGCGTAAGAATTCACTCCCCTCACTGGCCTGACTGTCCATTTCCTCCTCCTCCAACTCCTCCAACTCCTCTTCTTCTGCCCATACACGCTGAACAGTGAAGGACTCAACAATGGTCCCCTCTTGTGTCTCGCCAACATTCTCCTCCTCTTCCTCCTCATCCTCCTCCACCTCCACCTCCTCCGATATGCGCTGAGAAACAGACCTAAGGGTGCTTTGGCTATCAACAAGGGAATCTTCTTCCCCCGTCTCTTGTGACGAGCGCAAAGCTTCCGACTTCATGCTGATCAGAGAGTTTTTCAACAGGCCAAGCAGCAGGATGGTGAGGCTGATGATGGCGGCATCGCCACTGACCATCTGTGTTGACTCCTCAAAGTTACTCAGCACCTGACAGATATCAGACATCCACGTCCACTCCTCATTGTAGACTTGAGGAAGCTGACTGACCTGACTACCAGTTCTGGTGGAAGTTGACATCTGGCAGTCTACAATCGCTCGGCGCTGCTGGTAAACTCTGGATAACATGGTCAGTGTTGAATTCCACCTCGTGGGCACGTCGCACAACAGTCGGTGAGCGGGCAGTTGGAGGCGGCGCTGCGCTGCCCTGAGAGTGGCAGCATCTGTGCTGGACTTCCTGAAATGCGCACAGATGCGGCGCACCTTCGTGAGCAAATCAGACAGATTGGGGTATGTCTTGAGGAAACGCTGAACTATCAGATTTAACACATGGGCCAGGCATGGCACATGTGTCAGTCTGCCGAGTTGCAGAGCCGCCACCAGGTTACGGCCGTTGTCACACACAACCATGCCTGGCTTCAGGTTCAGCGGTGCCAGCCACAGATCAGTCTGCGCCGTGATGCCCTGTAATAGTTCTTGGGCGGTGTGCCTTTTATCGCCTAGGCTCAGCAGTTTGAGCACCGCCTGCTGTCGCTTAGCGACGGCACTGCTGCTGTGCCTAGGGCTACCGACTGATGGCGCCATGCCCACGGATGGTAGTTCGGAGGAGGAGGTGGGGTGGGAGGAGGAGGAGGCATAGTAGGCCTGAAACACCTGGACCGAGGTAGGCCCCGCAATCCTCGGCGTCGGCAGTATATGACCAGCCGCAGGGTCAGACTCGGTCCCAGCCTCCACCAAGTTAACCCAATGTGCCGTCAGCGATATATAGTGGCCCTGCCCGGCAGCACTCGTCCACGTGTCCGTGGTCAGGTGGACCTTGTCAGAAACGGCGTTGGTCAGGGCACGGATGATGTTGTCTGACACGTGCTGGTGCAGGGCTGGGACGGCACATCGGGAAAAGTAGTGGCGGCTGGGGACCGAATACCGAGGGGCGGCCGCCGCCATGAGGTTGCGAAAGGCCTCGGTCTCTACTAGCCTATAGGGCAGCATCTCCAGGCTAAGCAATCTGGAGATGTGGACATTAAAGAGAACCCGTCATGCAAAATAACCCACCTAAACTAAATAGATTTTCATAAACTGCCATTAGAGAGCATTGCCTCTATCCCTTCATTGTCCCTCTACATGCCTGTAAACCTAAGCAATGAGGTCCTAAAGCTGTATGCAAATGACCTGTGAGATGTCCAATGAAGCATTAGCATATTCAAGCTGTCCACTCTATTCATGAGTGGCAGGTACAGCCACACCCCCAGTGCATGACTGACAGCCTGTATAATGATGTGAGGCTGTATAATGATGTGCTTCCTGGTGCTGGTGGCCACGCCCCCTGCAGCCTGTGTGTGCATGTGTGTGTATAGGAGAGATACAGCAGCTCCATGCAGCCATGTTATAGGAGAACATGTCAGATTCATGTGTAGCTGATGTCTGTGTGTCTCACCTGTATATTAGGAGGATGCAGCATGTCAGCAGATGCAGCACAGATACCAGCAATACTTTACTATACATTACACACAGACATGAGCAGGGGGAGGAGAGGGGAGGGGGAACAGGGGTGACATCACTGCCTCTGACCATGTGACCACCCTCATTTACATGATAAAGAAAATATGATTTTACAATGAATAATGTATGAAATAACTAGATAAAGGCTGGGATGGATCCTTGTGAGCTGCTCCAACAGGTAGAGGTGACAGGGCAAGTGACACAGACCTGATGACAGGTGTCCTTTAAGGGCTTGGGCGTGCGGGTGGGTTGCACTATATTTGCGTTTCCGCTCCAGCGTCTGGGGTATGGAGAGCTGAACGCTGCTGGATGCTGTGGAGGATCGTGGAGGCGACGATGGGGTTTTTGTGGCAGGGTCCTGGGCAGGGGGCTGACTATCAGCTGACACAGGGGAAGGAGCAGTGGTGTGCACGGCCGGAGGTGAACGGGCTTGTTGTCACTGAGTGGGGTGTTTAGCATTCATATGCCTGCGCATACTGGTGGTAGTTAAGCTATTAGTGGTGGAACCCCTGCTGATCCTGGTTTGGCAAATGTTGCACACCACAGTCCGTCGGTCATCCGGTGTTTCCTTAAAGAACCTCCAGACTTCTGAAAATCTAGCACTCGCCGCAAGAGCCCTCGCCACGGGAGCTTCACTGGTTGACACATTTGGCGCTGATGCACCAGCTCTGGCCCTGCCTCTCCGTCTTGCCCCACCACTGCCTCTTCCAACCTGTTCTGGTCGAGGACTCTCCTCCGTCTCAGAAGCACTGTGTTCACCCGGCCTATCAACCCAGCTTGGGTCTGTCACCTCATCATCCTCCGATCCCTCAGTCTGCTCCCCCCTCGGACTTCCTGTCCTGACAACAACTTCCCCACTGTCTGACAACCGTGTCTCCTCATCGTCGGACACCTCTTTACACACTTCTTCCACTACGTCAAGAAGGTCATCATCACCCACAGACTGCGACTGGTGGAAAACCTGGCCATCGGAAAATTGCTCAGCAGCAACCGGACAAGTGGTTTGTGACTGTGGGAAGGGTCCAGAAAACAGTTCCTCAGAGTATGCCGGTTCAAATGCCAAATTTTCCTGGGAGGGGGCAGACTGGGGGGGAGGAGGCGGAGGTGCAGGAGCTGGAGGAGTGCCGATTTCGGTGACATGGGTGGACTGCGTGGAAGACTGACTGGTGGACAAATTGCTCGAAGCATTGTCGGCAATCCACGACATCACCTGTTCGCACTGTTCTGGCCTCAACAGTGCTCTACCACAAGTCCCAGTAACTTCAGACATGAACCTAGGGAGTGTAGCTCTGCGGCGTTCCCCTGCTCCCTCATAAGCAGGTGGTGTCTCACCCCGCCCAGGACCACGGCCTCTGACCCCTGCAGTAGTTGGACGCCCACGTCCCCGCCCTCGTCCTCTACCCCTAGCCCTCGGGTTAAACATTTTGAAAATGAGAGTTATAAGTTTAATTTTTTTTTTACTTTTTTTTGTGTTTTTTGTTTTTTTTTGTGTTTTTTAGTTTTTAAAACCAAACGATGCTATCCTATTGCTATGGCTATTTTCTAGCCAAGTATGAAAGCACACTACTATGCCAGATGAGATGATGCTGAGTTATTAAAAAAATAAACGTAAAATAAAAAGGAAATGGCAGACTGTGCCTAATTGAAATCCAACCCCTAATAAATTTTCCCACTTCGGTCTTTGCGATGGATATGTGCGTCACTAAGCGCAAAACACAGTGGTCGCAAGTCTCACTACAAATTGCTCACAATTTGCTAGTAGATGCACTGCAGCAAGGACAGCCACCAGCAGATCAACCAGAAATCAAATATATATAACGCTACTGTAGGCGTAAGTAAGCCGTTTGGATTCTCCTATGGCTATTTTCTAGCCAAGTATTACAGCACACTACTATGCCAGATGAGATGACGCTGAGTTATTAAAAAAATAAACGTAAAATAAAAAGTAAATGGCAGATTGTGCCTAATTAATAATAATAATAATAATTCTTTATTTATATAGCGCACACAGATTACGCAGCGCTGCACAGGCATGTCAAATTGGTCCCTGTCCCCATGGGGCTCACAATCTAAACAACTTAACAGTATGTTTTGAAGTGTGGGAGGAAACCGGAGTACCCGGAGGAAACCCACGCAAACACGGAGAGAACATACAAACTCTTTGCAGATGTTGACCTGTGTGGGATTCGAACCCAGGACCCCAGTGCTGCAAGGCAGATGTGCTACTCACTCAATTAAACCCCTAATAAATTTTCCCACTTTGGTGTTTGAGGTGGATATGTGTGTCACTAAGAGCTAAACACAACGGTAGCAAGTCCCCCTGCTAATTCCTCACAATATGGTACTAGCTGCAAATAAAAAAAAAAAAAGTATAACGTTATTGTAGCCCTAAGAAGGGCTGTTGGGTTCTTGTAGAATCACTCCTGCCTAACAGTAAGCTAATAGAACACCCTAACGCTTTCCCTGAGCAGCAGCAGCTCTCTCCCTAGCGGCATCCAGACAGAGAATGATCCGAGCAGCGCGGGCAGCGGCTAGTCTATCCCAGGGTCACCTGATCTGGCCAGCCAACCACTGCTATCGACGTGTAAGGGTACCACGTCATGCTGGGTGGAGTGCAGAGTCTCCTGGCTTGTGATTGGCTCTGTTTCTGGCCGCCAAAAAGCAAAACGGCGGGAGCTGCCATTTTCTCGAGCGGGCAAAGTATTCGTCCGAGCAACGAGCAGTTTCGAGTACGCTAATGCTCGAACGAGCATCAAGCTCGGACGAGTATGTTCGCTCATCTCTAATTTTTAATATGCTAAATGATAAAACAAATAAAAATGTATTGTACTTTAAAATAAGAGCCCCCTTTAGGAAGTAAAGCTCCATTCCATTCCATTGTACAGTGCTCTATCCTCTGCATAACATCTTCTTTTAGTCAAACAATAGCCATTCCAGAAGGAACTGTGGCAAGCTTGTTAGCAGAATCAATGGCCGGAACTGATCAGCAATGCCTTTAATTGCAAGGCAGAGAAGTAATTATGACCTTTAACACTTCTGCACAGATCTGTATTACCCAATTAGGGTGTAACATATGTCACTTAATGGTAAAATAAAATATGCTGTCATTTTTATATTTCAGAACATATGTGGAACTAAGTAGAAATTTGTCATGGAAAATATTCCTGCTAAGTCGTATCTATTACCTATGAAGTTTGGATACGATGAGGGTCTGGATGCAGGGTAGAAGCAGAGAATGATAGCCTTGTCTAGGAGAGTTCTAGAAAGAGGAGAGGCTGAATGTTCCTTTACCTAAGGAAATGTTCAATCTGTGAAGGAGGTTTTTAGTTTTGCAGAAAAATAAAATAAAACCCCTATACTTATTTTCTGGATGCCCTTCTTTAATTTCAAGAGCTCCTCTGAACATCCTCTGGTGTTTCCAGTCTTGCTGGACAAGAAATTATGTTATCGCAAGGTATGCACCAGCCATGAGGTGAGTTGAGCCTTTGGCCTCAGGCAGCACCACCTGCAGCAAGATGGAGGGCGGCATTATGGATGCAGTCAACTGCTACAAAGCAGGACATGACACTTAAAAATTGTGTCTCGTCATATCTGATGTGAGACACTGCATGGAGCACCCACTTACAAAAAAATAACTATATATATATATATATATATATATACATATCTACTGGAATGGGCAGAGGGGGGCCATTCTATTGCTTGCTTTAGTTCACCTCTGGGCGTCACTTACATTGTGCAGAGGATTGTCCAAGTCGATCACTGGCCTAACTGTTAGGTTGTGTTCACACCTTTCCGGTGTTTTGAACTGAATCGCATGCAATTGGTAACAAGCATCACATGGTTGGAGCACTGAGGGGCTCATTTACTAAGGATTATGTGCTGCCCTTTTGTCAGACAGTGCGCGTTCTTCTAGGCTTGCAAAGGTAATTAAGAAGGGAGCTGGGATTGTGGCGCAGCTGCGACGGCTTCCATGCGACACAAATTGGGGGTTTGCCGTCGGATGGTCCGACTGCTCGGGACCAAGCGCCGTATTTAACTTTGAAATTGGGTCGCACGCCCTATGTTAAAGGTGCACCACAAAAAAGGTGGTGAACTCTGTCGGACCTGAGCCGGGAAGCGACACATTCATGATTTGTGGCGAACGATCCGTATTATAGATGGACTATGCCCTTTCAGTGAACTCCGGTGAGGAAGTTGAAGACAACTGTGAAAACCTAGGAGACCAATCCCATAATTCATCCACTGCCTCTAGTGTGATGAGTTAGCACTGGGTATATTTCTGGGGGACCATTTGGATCTTCATCCCATTCTTTTTTTCTGCTCAGCTTGTTCTTGCTTATCCACTTGATTGATCTTTTTCTGCTGAACATTTAGGATATATTATACACAATTATTGTTGAATATGTTACCTCTTATTGATTTGGGGCTTAGCATAGGTGTGTTATATGGCCCTCATAGATTTTCCTTATCACAGGGATGGTCTTGAACCTTGTATGTCTTTAAGGAAGCATTTTGAAAGTTAGTGGGTCATTAATCATTATGATTTATTCTGTTACATTTGGTTATTTTGCGTTTGCCAATAAATTATAGACCTTTGCATTTTCCTCTGTCTTTTTCTTAACGATGTGCAAGAAGCAGCTATTTTACATAATAATTAGAATGTTATTTTTTTATACAGGTTTTGTAATCCTTGTCTGAACCTTAATCCTTACCTCACAACCATATATGATCATTGTTGGCATTTATTATTTCTACAGTCATAATGGGGTAGTCCAGCTTCAGCAGATACATGTTTTTATTTGTATAATGAAAAGTTATACAATTTCCCAATATACTTTCTGTATCAAATCCTCATAGTTTTCTACATCTCTGCTTGCTTTCATTACTGTAGAGGAAGCTTCATAATTTACTTCATGTTGATAGAAATCTGTCCATGGTCATGTGATGTCACACAGGTGCATGGCTTGTTATATTGTTATATCCCTGGTCATGTGATGTCACACAGGAGTACAGCTTGTTATATTGTTATATCCCTGGTCATGTGATGTCACACAGGTGCATGGTTCGTTATATCCCTGGTCATGTGATCTTACACAGATGCACGGGACGTTATATTCCTGGTCGTGTGATGTCACACAGGAGAATGGTCATTGTATCCATGATCATGTGATGTCACACAGGTGCACTGCTCCTTATATCCCTGGTCATGTGATTTCACAAAGGTGAAAGGCTCTTTATATCCCTGGTCATGTGATGTCACACAGGTGCACGGCTCGGGATATCCCTGGTCATGTGATGTCACACAGGTGCACGGCTCGTTATATCCCCGGTCATGTGATGTCACACAGGTGAAGGGCTCATAATATATCCCTGTTCATGTGATGTCACATAGGTGCACAGCTTATTACATTATTACATTACTCAGCTCTGATTACTCTCTGTGACATAATGCGCGCCCTGTGTGACATCACATGGCCAGGGATATAACGAGTCTTGCATCTGTGTGACGTCACATAACCGTTTCACAGTCGTTAGACAGGTTTCTATCCACAGGAAGTAAACAATGCAGCTTCCTTTACAATGACACAAAGATGAAACCTAGAAAGTAATACAAAAAGTAAAACTTGTTTCATCATTGCAATGAATAATCAAAGGATTCCACTTTTTTTTTAACACTACAGTCCCCACTGGTTCATTGACTGTGTCCCAGGGTAAGTTCTAAAACAAGTGGACACAGCCAACTTAGATTTTTATATGGCACAATTTTTGGACACATATGTTTTAACTAAATTTTTACATCTTTTTGGTTTTGTTACTTACAGACGTATAGTTGTCATTGGTGCCATTTTGAGATTATACTTTTTGATCAGTTTTTTTTACGGGCTTGACTGGGAGACAGTATAGATTTAAAAAAATGATTAGATTTTTGAAGATTTTAAAAATAAAAATACACACACAACTCAACATCCCGACCCCCCTCCCATTCCCCCTCTGCATATGAGCACCGCTATGTCCATATCTTGAATCAGCAGAGGGAGAACTGCCCAGCCGGGTAACATCATGGGCTAGAAAACTCTCATTATATCAGCATTTAGAATGTTTTAAATCGTTTTTTTGTTGTAGATGTAGATATTTGTGTGCAGATGTAAAGTAATTTTGCTACTTAAATAGAACCTGTCACCAGGTAATAACCCACTGAACTACCAGTCCCCTCAGGTAGAGTGTGAAATGTTCTTTCTAAATTCCCTCTTTTATGTCAAATCTCACACATATGGCAATAAAAAAATCTCCGCCAAAGTCAGGAAAATATGACACGTTTCATCCCATTTTTCACAGGAGATGAGTCAATTTTGGTGGAGTGTCACTTCAGCCCAAATCTTCTGTCCTATGAGACCTAGAAAGATGTTTTTGCGTCATATTAAAGATTAGAATCTTATTTTTCAAATTCCATCAACGCATGGTACTGTGAGCTACAGAACCGAAGATGAAATAATTAGGCGGGAACTGGATCTTCATCTGCAGTTCACATTCCAACTATGTCCTTAGCTGCCTGTATTTCTGGTTCTGTATCTCACAAAGCCATAACCATCATGTGATCTGAAATCCTGATCTTTAATATGACATGATAATCATGTTTCTAGGTACTATTGGACAGATGATACGGGTATCTGAAGCAACACTACCCCTGTAGCCTCTAAACTTGACTCATCTCATATGATTCTCATTTGCCTTGCTTTGGGGATATTTTTTAAAGGTAAAAGGGTGAGAATTCACACAAAACCTACCTGAGGGGGCTGGAAGTTTAGTGGAGTAAAACCTGGTGACAGGTTCTCTTTAAACTTAGTATATCTCATCCATTGTATTAAATGGAGCAAAGCAGCTGTCACATAAGTGTATGATTTTCTTTGTCTACTGATTAATAGAGTTCATGTATCTTATTAATATGTAAACTCAGGAATTCAGGCAGTAACTTTGTAGACAGGAAATCACAGACAAGTCATTAGAGAAAGATTCTGACTCATCCCAATGTCTACAATTAATGGCTAAATAATCTGTTTGTTTTCTTCTCCAGACAAAAGTTTAACAATCCTGTTCTCATCAGATTAATCATAAATGAAAAGAATTGAGTTCTAGACTTCTGGTCCTGGGTTACAAAGTCACCAGTAAAACAATGTGACATGATCACATAACTCCTTGTATTTTGTTGATCCATTGGAGTCCAGTATAATCTATTATCATGTTAGGAAATGTATATCTACTGTATGGATACTCAAGAAACAGCGCCCCACCTGTCTAATGACTGTGTCTGGTATTGCAGCTCAACCCCATTCAAGCTACAAAGGATCACACTACCATCAGGTCCCATTCTTAGGGCCAAATCACTGGGTCCAGCTTCATTGACTGCTGCCTTCCAAAGGATTTCATGGAGACGCAGAAAACTTATGCCACACCTGAAAATATATGGGACAATATAGTCCTCCAACTGTTCTTCCAACTGGTGTTCCAACTGTTCTATGGTCTCCAAATAAAAATTTCATGGATTCCCCCCTGTACAATTTAACATCCGCTGTAAAGTGTGAACGGTGTTGGACTGGCCCACCAGAACATCCAGAGGATCTAACCCAATACTAGACTTCAGAGATACAGCAGAAGACAACCTTATTTGGGGTCTAGAAGGGTCTATTTCCTAAAGGATGATTATCTGGTGGACTTAAAGAACTCTATCCCAACACTGAGTATGGGCTATGACCAGTAGTGGTGTAACTACAGGGATAATAGCCATAGCAGCTGCTATGGGACCCACATTGTCAGGGGGCCCCAGCATCGGTGGTATTGTATGTTATTGTATGTATATGTCATGTGTATTTGCTCTATATCTGTGTGCATATGTGATATGTATATGTTGTATGTCTCTGTAATAATTCTTTATTTATTTATAAAGCACACACAGATTATGCAGCGCTGCACAAAGCATGTCAAATTGGTCCCTGTCCCCATGGGGCTCACAATCTAAACAACCTAACAGTATGTTTTGGAGTGTGAGAGGAAACCCACGCAAACATGGAGAGAACATACAAACTCTCTGCAGATGTTGACCTGGGTGGGATTCGAACCCAGGACTCCAGTGCTGCAAGGCAGAAGTGCTACTCACTCAGCCACCATGCTGCCTGTGTATATGATACATGGGTGTATATGGTACTGTATGTATGTATGTGTGTGTATATTCTGTATGTATATATGGTATGTATATACTGTGTGTGATTGTAACTCACATAAGTCAGTATACAAATATGTATATTTTTTTAGGAGCGAAGGGGAATCTGAAGCAGAAGTCTGCTATGGGGCCCTGCTTCTCCTAGCTACACCCCTGATGACCGGCTATATCTGGTCCATCTCTCAGTTGGCTCCATAGGCGCTGACTGCGTTTGGATTATAAACACGTCGAATGTTTCTCATCATTAATTGTTCCCAGGCTGTAAATAATAGAATAGCTACTCGTTAATGACTGTCCTCGGTGCTATCAGGCCGTAGACACAAGATAAAGCAGTCAACAAGAAGCTTTGTCTCTTCAACGATAATTGGGCAATACTGCAGGTATTGATTGGTTCCTTAACTATGTCAAATGTTATTATAGTGAAATTAGTTCACAATCATTGGATCGGGTCTGAGCAAGAAAACTAATTAGCGTCACCATGATTAATCATTACTGACAAATAGACAAAGTCCAAGTAAACTCATTAATGAGGAGCAATAGCTAAAGGAAGTCTCACTGCAAGTCATTGGATCTTAGATTCTGGCCATCGATGGTGATCGATAAGAATCCGACAAGCACTTCACTTCTATGTGGATATTTGTTTAAAAACAGTAAATATATAATAAATAATCTATAAAATTAAGTAGGGGATTACATAACATTAAACACATAACTTTACAAAATTTACCCTTTTTTGTTTTGTTTCAAATTCTCAAAGCTATCCTCGCTTTGGAGGCCAACAATTGACATCTATGACTTATTCCCATAGATGATTGAAGGCTTTCCTTCTGAGACCCTCTTGGTCACTACAATTGGTGAGCTGGACCCCTCAGATAATCACAGGGAAATGGATTTTAAACAGACCAACGGGTCAACAATAACCACGGAAGAGAACAGCGCACTCCATATTAAATTATACTAAATTAAAATGCTCAATCATTTCCTTAAAGAGGGTTTACGGGCTTCAAATATTGATAATATATGTATAGTATAGGCCAGTGGTGGCGAACCTATGGCACGGGTGCCAGAGGTGGCACTCAGAGACCTCTATATGGGCACCCGCGCCATCAACCCAGGGCAGGGTTCGCCAGACAGGACTCAAGGCCTCTTGCAGTCCCAGGCCGCCCAGGACCCTAGAAGGAAGCTACAATGATAATCCTAACTTCTCCTTTTTTCTACTGTATTGGTATCCTCAGGTGCCTGTACAATTTAAACATGTGAAAGAACAGGGATTTAATTTTAAGTCTCTGCTTAAATTGTCGCATTGGGGTTTTGGTTGTAGTTTGGGCACTCGGTGTCTAAAAGGTTCGCCATCACTGGTATAGGCCCTTGTTCTCATACAGTAAGAGTGACAAAGGAAATAGGAAACCTACCTCCATGGATTTACCTATTAAGGTAGATCCGGTGGCAGGTTCACCTAATCTATAGTAAGATAGCCCTTGTGATGGCTAGTCCTTTAGTCCCCCATATCTTATATCATTTTTAATTGCTCTAATATGCAAATTTATTAAAGAGGCTGCTGGGGCATGGAGTAGCCGGAGTTAAGGCTACACGGCGCGGCTACTCCACGCCCCAGTAGCGGCAAATAGCCTACCAATATATCTTTAAGATGCAGCTGCGCAGAACCCGGCTTAGTGGACATGTGTGCGCATCTACGAGGAGCTGCACGCTGAACATGGATTGGTAGGCAGATCGCAGGGCATAGCAGGTGACTGCAGATCAGCTCTGTTCTTCTGAATAAGCAGCTATGCTGCAGTGACTTGTTTCAGCCACTATGTTGAGGATGGAGCTGTTTGTTTCCCATTCCATTTTAATTTTATCAGCTGCTGAGAACAGCTGTTGTTTCACAACTTTTCTGTTTTTAAGTTTAATAAGTTTTTAATTTTTACTAGCGGTGCTTTAAAATACATTTTACCATGTAATGTTTTGGGAAAATCTTCAAATAATTTTAAAGTCTTTTAGCTTTAGCGGCTATAATAATAATTCTTTATTTATATAGTACCTACAGATTATGCAGCGCTGCTCAAAGCAACAAATTGGTTCCTGTCCCCATGGGGCTCACAATTTAAACAACCTACCAGTATGTTTTGGAGTGTGGGAGGAAACCAGAGGACCCTAAGGAAACCCATGCAAACATACAAACTCTTTGCAGATGTTGACCTGGAACTAGAACCCAGGTCCCCAGCGTTGCAAGGCAGAAGTGCTACCCATCAAGCCACCTATATGGAAACAATGTTACCTGTTTGGTATTCTTTTTTATTACTTTTCTTTTATAATCAGTAATTAAATAAAAGCAACATGTTGTTTCTTAGTTTATATTCTTTGTATATTTCAAAAATGTTTTTATTCATTTTTATTATTAATATTTATACATTTTTATGTCCCACTAGGAGACTTTGACTGAATACATAATACAAGCAGTGTTGGGATGTTGTATAACTTTCAGTTTTACAACTAGCCTCTTGTTGGGTCTTACTGACCCCCACATCCATGCCTGGCTCCATGGATAAGCTTTCAGCACCCCATAAATGCACTGTGGGAAGCGTCTGTCTATTTTCTTACATGCCATGATCACCATTGACTTCTACATCTAAGAGAATATACTTCACTGAACACAGTTGTTTCTCATCAGGGCAGTTGAGGTAGACCCCACACATGCGCATCTTGGTTAACAGGATAATGATAATAATAATAATTCTTTATTTATATAGCGCACACAGATTACGCAGCGCTGCACAGAGTTTGCCAAATCAGTCCCTGTCCCCAATGGGGTTCACAATCTAATCAACCATTATGTTTTGAATTGTGGGAGTAAACCGGAAGAAACCCAGGCAAACACAGAGAGAACATACAAACTCTTTGTAGATGTTAACCCCAGGACGTGTACCCAGGTCCCCAGAGCTGCAAGGCTGTAATTCTGACCACTAAGCCACCATGGCGATCCAAAGCAACACATTTCCTTCATAGCCACTACATAGACACATAGACACATAAATTTACAGGTCCTGGAAACAACATTGTGTTGATGTTTTCCATGTTGCAGCCGGTGATGCCTTTTCTACCCTGCAAAAAATAAATCAAAAGCACTGAAAGAGTAATGAAGAGAAATTACAAAGCTTCTCGAGTTATAGCCAATATTAATCATAGGTGGCACTTTGCCATCCTGCTCTCTAATAGATAACATTTTGCTGAGTATTATAAAATACAAGATGCTAACCAGAGTTTAAAGCATCAATGTGCATAAATCCAAACAACGCTGGCAGCACTCTCTATAATTTAGGATAGTTAATAGTGATCAGAATAGAGGTACCATTCCCCTTACATACATCTCCATTGCATTCATAGATGGTCTTTATAAATGTGATGCATCCGGCAATGAACTCAGATTCTCTTGTTCATCCATCATCTCCACGTAAATTATTAATCATCTTGTTTAACACCACCCTGAAATGTCAACTCTTGATTTCATCTTCAAAAGGCATTTGTATAGCCTGAAGCGGAGGCTAAAGGGGTAAACACAGCGCATGATTCATTAGAGTTATGAAGTCTACTTCACAGAGAGACCAGTCTAGAAGAAGAGGTCACACTCTGAAGTCGGACTGGTAAAGACTCGAAAGATATTCTGCGTGCTGGAGGCAAGGAAACAAATTACTAACAATTTAAAGTCTAATATAACACAGCGTTACTCTATATTAGTGCCTGTGCCATTAATCAATAGTATTCAAGATTGTAAGCTCTTGTGGGACAAGACTCTCATTCCAATTGTTTCATCTGATCGTGATATTGTCCGGTAATGTCTTCATTTGTCTGTATATTTAGCCCGTGATCTTCCTGCTCTATAACAACATACCTTTTTACAGTGACAGATATCCTTTAAGATGGTGATACACATAATGAGGCGAAGCCACTGTTTTGATTCGAGCATGACCATTACCAACCATAATAAATGTTTTTAAATGGTTTTCTAGTACTTTGCTGTTTATGTTTTTTCCTTGAAAGGAATGTTTCATTAGCAGAAAGTGGAATCATAAAATGCAAGCCAATGCACATCCATGATTGACTCTCCATTCACTTCACTCTCCATTCATATCACTAACCAACAGCCTCATAGAAGTAAATGAGGTAAAGGACACATATACCAACGGGTGCTCCATCCACAAGGGTCCCTTGTCCCTCCTGTGTCCTGCAAATTTATCCCCAATCTTAGAACATATCCTTTAAAGAAGACCTGTTAGGATGATTTAGGACACTAAACCACCCAAAGGTCCTTATGGACCAGTGGTTTAGTTTCCCAAATCACCTTTTAGCAAGTTTCCCTGTGGACGCTATAAAAAAAATCCTTTATATTTACCTAGAGAAGAGTCAGATGAGGCACATCGGACCCATCTCTATTGCTCCCCATGCCTGCGCAGTACTTTAATGAAGTCTTCATGGCACATGCACAGTGTAGCCGGGGTGTAGTATGCCAGCTTTACTATGCGTCTGCGCAGGTGCAGGGTATTAATGCTTTTTATCTTAATAGCGTGCACCTAGGGACTTTCTAAAGGGTGATTTGGTACACTAACCACCAGTCCATAAGGACCTGTTGGTGGTTTATCGTCCCAAATTCCCCTGACAGGTCAACTTTAAGAAAGTTCATCAGTATCAGATCATTGGGAGTCTGACCCGTATCTGATCACCATCCTTTCTGATATTGATGGTTATCCTAATAACCTGTCAGGGTCCAAAAAAACTTTCATAATGTCCAAATGTGACCTAAGTGACTAACCACAGGCTCCTTGTATAGAGAAGGCATTTTATAGGGCTTTAATTTTATGATTTATCCTTTCGATTTCAGATTAGGGGATGCCGGACCCCCACTAATTTGATAGGTAACATCAAAAAAGGAAAAAATTGGATCGCTCACCCAATCACCTAGATATCCTCCTGCACCCGATGCCTGTGGTGGTGCATGCCGCCATATCCTTGACTGATAAGATCCCAGAACGTAGAGCAAATTCATGAAAACTCATGAAAACCACAACGGAATTGGTGCAAACAACGAGTCCTCTTTATTTGTCTTTAGCGGTGCATAAATGTATGGATAAAAAGAACGCGTGAAACCGACGTGTTTCGACATTCAATACGTCTTAATCATGATCACCACAATAAGTTTGTACAAAGTGAAAGCTTAACTAAAAACACTTAACCAATACCTGGCCGGGAGGGAGGAGACGGGAACCGGAAGCAGCGGCATCCGGAGAGAAACACACCTGTGTGGCTGCAATCCGTCCACTGATGGTGTGCCTCCCCAAGATGACGTCTCACCCGCTCGAACAGGTGACACACGCTCATGTGACACACGTCACGTGATCGGTAACTCACTCCGGACCGGGTTGGGAGGAAAAGTACGCTATAAAAACTGATTTAAACAAGTAATACATAAAATTATACAGTCGTATATACATAGAATTGTTATTTGTACGTTTCAAAGTTATAGCGGAACCTTATTAACAAATCTGGAAGATGTAGACAAACATTCATGCGTACAAACCCAATAGTAACATAATTGGAATATGTAAATAGTGATAAATCTTCACAAATCCTGCCTGATGAATTGTATCAAACTGTGAATTACAAATATTCATTGCAGGAATATCATAATGTGCAGGGTACATTATCACATGACATAGAAGAGTTCACAATAAGAAATGATGTATCAACCACAAAGAAAACACTGTCATAACACTGCAAGACGACATGCACCAGAAACAAGTGCCAGGGTTGAGATATTAGAACAGATATTATGTACAGTCTGCAGCGTTAGCACTCTATTCTAAAATATCATAAACCCTATTAGTTTCTAAAATATGTTCTAAATAGAATCGAGACATAAATCGAGTCTATATCTATAACCCATAGAACTTGGGTGAAGTACTAGATTATGATATGTGAAAACTCATCAAAAAGTAAATTATATGACCCAATTTACAACAGTAGGGTACAATAAAGTGCAAAATGCAGACTGTTAATGCTACTGGATGGTTCCCGTCTCCTCCCTCCCGGCCAGGTATTGGGTAAGTGTTTTTACTTAAGCTTTCACTTTGTACAAACTTATTGTGGTGATCATGATTAAGACGTATTGAACGTTGAAACGCGTCGATTTCACGCGTTCTTTTTATCCATACATTTATGCACCGCTAAAGCCAAATAAAGAGGACTCATTGTTTGCACCAATTCCGTTGTGGTTTTCATGAGTGCCTCTGACCGTGAATTTGCTCTACCTTAATAGGTAGATCTGTGGTGGCAGCTTTCCTTTAAGACCAGTTGTATCACACTATTATATTTCTGCTACATTTTAGTGGCTGTTATATCCTATGGGAAACCGGCCTTAGATAAGATAGTCCAGGACATAACCTGTTGCATTACATCTGCTTTTTTGCTTCATGTTACACTTCTTGTGTAGCTTTTGGAAAGTAAAGGTGTTATCGTTCTTTGTACCATTGTTTCACCACTGGAAATGTTACTTTGTATTGTATTGTATTGTCCTTTGTACATTAGCAAACATTAAGAATAGATTTCTAATATAGAAATATTGCATTTTCTTGTCATATTGTCCATCCTATACTCCATGTACAAGTCTCCACGTTCATTTACAAGCGCTCACATAGCTCAGTTCACATTGAATCCCCCCCAGTTTTAATGGTGACACATTTGTTCCTTCCATCCCATTTCACCATCACACGCAGGCATCGAGCTGCTTATAAGTGACATAATGAGAGAGCAATGAAGGCTTGAGCAATGGGTTCTGGTTATGGTTGACAAGTTAATTTATGGTTTGGTGATCTCTGCCGGCTGCCAGCCCTTTCATAAACCCTCTTCTTTCTAATCCCTCACCGATTATATTATTGAGTGTCCCATGAAGATGAAGAATAAGGTGTCAGAGGCTCGGAGCTGAGCAGGAGCCGCTAACCCATGACTGATCATTTCCTGAGACTCTCAGTCATCGTGAGGGTAAAGCAGATCATCAGCATTTTGCAGTGGATTTACAGCTCAACACCTCATTTTTTATCAACCTGCAATGTATTGACTTCAATAAACTCCCCATTCACATGTATATTACTTTATGTAGCGAAATCATTGCTTATGTATTATGGAATTCATGAGCCATGAGTGTGGAGTGTCCTAGATTCATTCATAATAGTCACTATACAATACCTCATTGTCACCTCCCCCTCTCCATCAAGTTTAGGGTAACCAAGGATTCCACTTTAGAGAAACAGCCACAAAATATGTTCCTTAAACCAGAAGACTTTCACTTTTCACCACACACCTAATGGTTAGAAATGTCACTTGACATAGAAGATCAAAGAGGTTGTGCAAAGTTTGCATGTTATCCTTTATCCATAGAATAGGGCAGTGATGGTGAACCTTTTAGAGGCCGAGTGCCCAACTTACAGCCTGAAATTCAATCAACAGTTTATTCCTTCCTGCTCTGTCACAGCTTTCGTCTAGAGGACACCAATACCATTGAAAGAAGGAGGGGAAATTCGATTTATCATTGTCGCTTCCCTCCAGGGTCCCCTTAAACAATGGAAGAATCATGGGGAAAGAGCTCCAATGATAATTCAGCCCTAACCACACCTCTATGCTCCTCTTGAAGTCTTAGGAAGCCTAGGAAGTTTTTTGATAAAATAGGGCTACCCATGACTGCAGGAGGATGCCCTTCAGTCACTCAAACTTTCTGGTAAACTCGGAGCTGGAGTGAAGATGTGGGTCCCCACCGAGATGATTTAGAGTAACTCCTCTGGCACTAGTTCCATAGGTTTGCCACCACTGCTATAGGGAGAACAAGGATCAGAGAGGGTTCAACCGCTGAGTCCACGGGTCACATGAACGGATCCCACAGCAATCCACAGAACAGGGGTCCCATTCTAATTAATAGATGGAATAGCAGGTTGACCTCAGTCGTCTGCTATCTCCGGCACTCACACATACATTGAATTGATTTGACATTTGTGATAGCTAGAGCCCTTTTATCCATATTGCTTGGGGTCCTCTCTAGTGATTGGGGGGGCTGTCCCACCAGTTGAACCCTGACTGATCAGCTTGTCGTATCATGTGGACGGGGATTACTGGCAAACTTGATGGTTGTGGTACATATATGCACTCACCTTCTTTCTGTGTATAGAAGTCTTTTGATGGCAATAGGGTACAGGGGCGTAACTATAAGAGACTGGGCACAGCAGACTTCTGTATGGGATGCCCTTCTTAAACATAAAAAATAACACATATTTATTACCACATCTATATAGTCATATACACACACATTTATACCCCTGTGTCACACAATATAAGGTTAGTCAGTGACTATAGTAGCAATCAGACACGTAACCACAGGGGACATGTCTTCTCCATTGGTTCAGGAACGTCTCCCGGTGATGACTTCTTCAGGCAAAATTTGTTGCCAGTTATCTTCATCTGCTTTATTATTAAGGCGATACTTCTTTACAATTTAAAGGGTTGTGCAGGTTAAGAAATGTTATATATATGGAGGGAAAGGGGCAATGAAAATATTAAAAAGCTGATACGCACCCTCTCTCTGTATTCCCATTATTGCCTGTCTCTATTTGTATATAGAGGATGCTGGTGATGTGACATTGACCGCCATGCTCCAGCAGCAGTTGCAGACTATAGCGGGTGTGTGTGCACTAGTGGTGTGATGTCACTGGCGTAATGAGACTTTGAACTTTGAATTGGTGCCCCCATATAGCAGAACTCCAGCTGCTACCCCCATCGCCCACATTACATTTGAGAATAGATATATGAATGACACGAGACAGGTAAGTTTTACCCTACCTAATGTTGTTGTAATAGATAAATGCTACAAAGACATGTAGTCACAGAACCATTCTCATATACCAACCTTCCTTCATTCATGACATGTCCCGCAGCCTCCCCTCATTTATGAAATGTCCAGCAGAAGCCTCCACTCTAGAAGTCCCCACAGAGCCCCCAGCAATGTGAAATTAATCCATCACTTACCTCCCATTCTTCAGCGTTTCCCGTGGCATCCTATGCTTCTTTCGGTCTCACCTGACATCATACACTGTGCTCAGACAGAAAGCATAGACATGTCTTGCTGCTTTCTCTTTCTGGCCGCATTGAGCACTAACTACAGAAGGGTCAGGGGGGCGCTATGACCAGTTTCTCCCTTGCACCAGCTCTTCCGGGCCCCCTGACCCTGCAATCCCCATAGCAGCCGCCATGACTGATACGGTAGTAGTTTCACCGCTGATCAAGGAGAAATTGATCCAGCTGCTCCAAACCTTTTCTCTAGGTTACAAGCGGCTGTCCATTATTATCAAATTAAGAAGAATTCAGAGCATCCAGATATCCTTTGGCTGCATTCACTCATTGCATTTCAATTGCATTTTTAAACGCAATTCAAATTCAGAGAGGGGCCTGAGAAAATCGTATATATGTTTCCACTGAAGCGCATGGGATTGGTAATGGTCGCCATGTCTTTTGCATTATTTACTTCCAAAACATATAGGAGCACATTTACTTACCCGGTCCTGTCGCGATACCCTAGGTGCGTTGTCCGACGAGGATGAAGTCCTGTGCGATCCACTAAGATCGTGCGCCCGATATCCTGCATGTGTTGCTTCCCCGCTGAGTTCTGCTGGAGTTCACCTTCTTTTTTATGTAAGTCCATGTCTTGCGACACGATTTGAATTTTAAATCCCGCGCTTAGTCTGAATTAGTCGGGTTGTCCGACGACCACGCCCCCCCACCCCATTTGTGTTGCATGAAAGTCTGCATGATTGAGCCAAAATCCGATCGTGTGCGCCAAAAACCCCTGTTAAATGTGGTGCAAATCAGAAATAGCCGGGAAACCAGACGGAAATGCGGTGTGTGTACCCTTAGTAAATGTGCCCCATAGTGCTCATTCCAGATCACATGCATTTCACTTGAAACACATATGAAATCGGGCCAAGACCCTCCTCATTGTGATTCAATTGCGTCTTTAAACACAGTTGAAATGCAACGTGTGAACGCGGGGCTGAGATGTTTATTCCTGATCAAAACTGTGCAATCAAGTGGCGGAACCTTTTGTAAGTCTTATGATTCTCTTCAACCTTCTACAGAGCACCCCTTAGGGCACACAGCTTTTCACCAGAACTGGACTTCTCATGTGAGTATCTGAATATACTGAAGTCATCTACAGATAAATTATTTTGCAGATAATCTACAGCTCACGGTTCAAATATCCAACAAAACTTTCCAACAGGAGGCAACAAAGTGAATGGATCCCCACAGAGCGATGAGAAGATATTAAGGGGCCCTAACCTAACAGGGGGTGTATCACACACTAGATACATAGTCGCAGGGCCACCATCCCTCTATGGCCCTATTGCTGCCAACCAAAAGAAAGGACTGAACCTGCCAGGTGACATTGCCGGCCTCAGGGAAGCCTTGCCCATCCTATACACAGCTTTCCAGTCCTCCCTAGACTATAGCTACAGCCTCCCCCACCACTTCAATCCATCAACAGTATCAGATCCCTGGTCTGTCCTCAGTATGGAAAGGTTGTCACGACTGACCTTTTTTCAACCTTAGGAAGAGTTCACTGTTCAGAAGTGGAGTTTTTAATGTGGTTGTAGTTAGTTATGGGCAGAGGGGAATATGGAGGTTACCAAGGCTCATACTGAACACCACATCATAAGATCAAATACCAGTATGACTGAGTAACACAAAAACCGACATGTAAGCCCAATCAGCAGATAACGTCTCCGCATTGACTATAGTCGTGGTTATGGCAATGTCAGGGCAAATTGTGGTATCTTATGTACAAAATGCATTTAGTGATCTTTATAGATGATAGCAGGAAGCATGGATAATGAAGGCATCTCAGCTCTATGTTTTATATACAGCTGCCCTGCTCTTTGCTTCTTCCCCTCTATACTGTATTACTTTTCCCATTATTCCTATATTGTCACATTGTGTGTATTATCCCTGTACTGTGACATCACTGTGTGTATTATCCCTGTACTGTGACATCACTGTGTGTATTACCCCTGTACTGTGACATCACAGTGTGTATTATCCCTGTACTGTGACATCACAGTGTATATTATCCCTGTACTGTGACATCATTGTGTGTATTATCCCTGTACTGTAACATCACTGTGTGTATTATCCCTGTACTGTGACATCACGGTGTGTATTATCCCTGTACTGTGACATCACTGTGTGTATTACCCCTGTACTGTGACATCACTGTGTGCATTATCTCTGTACTGTGACATCACTGTGTGTATTATCCCTGTACTGTGACATCACTGTGTGTATTATCTCTGTACTGTGACATCACTGTGTGTATTAAATATGTACTGTGACATCACTGTATGTATTATATCTGTACTGTGACATCACTGTGTGCCTTATCTCTGTACTGTGACATCACTGTGTGTATTATCCATGTACTGTGACATCACTGTGTGTATTACCCCTGTACTGTGACATCACTGTGTGTATTATCCCTGTACTGTGACATCATGGTGTGTATTATCCCTGTACTATGACATCTCTGTGTGTATTATTCCTGTACTGTGACATCACTGAGTGTTGTATCCCTGTACTGTGACATCACTGTGTGTATTATCCCTGTGCCGTGACATCACTGTATGTATTATCACTGTACTGTGACATCACAATGTGTATTATCCCTGTACTGTGACATCACTGTATGTATTATTCCTGTACTGTGACATCACTGTGTGTATTATCCTTGTACTGTGACATCACTGTGTGTATTATGCCTGTACTGTGACATCACAGTGTGTATTATCCCTGTACTGTGACATCATGGTGTGTATTATCCCTGTACTATGACATCACTGTGTGTATTATCTCAGTACTGTGACATCACTGTGTGTATTATCCCTGTGCCGTGACATCACTGTATGTATTATTACTATACTGTGACATTACAGTGTGTATTATCCCTGTACTGTGACATCACTGTATGTATTATTCCTGTACTGTGACATCACTGTGTGTATTATCCTTGTACTGTGACATCACTGTGTGTATTATGCCTGTACTGTGACATCACAGTGTGTATTATCCCTGTACTGTGACATCATGGTGTGTATTATCCCTGTACTGTGATATCACTGTGTGTATGATCCCTGTACTGTGACATCACTGTGTGTATTACCCCTGTACTGTGACATCACTGTGTGTATTATACCTGTACTGTGACATCACTGTGTGTAGTATTCCTGTACTGTGACTTCACTGTGTGTATTATCCCTGTGCCATGACATCACTGTATGTATTATCAGGGCCGGATTAAGGGTGGTGGGTGCCCCTGGGCGCAAACTGGTGGGGGCCCTTCCAAAAATGATTTTGGAGGTTAGTAACCTTCCAGCCCCCCTGTAGTATATAGCCTGCTAGCCCCCCTGTAGTATATAGCCTGCCAGCCCCCCTGTAGTATATAGCCTGACAGTCCCCCTGTAGTATATAGCCTGCCAGCCCCCTGTAGTATATAGCCTGCCAGCCCCCTGTAGTATATAGCCTGCCAGCCGCCCCCTGTAGTATAAAGCCACCAGACCCCTGTAGTATAAAGCCACCAGCCCCCTGTAGACTATAGCCGCCAGTCCCCTGTAGAAAATGGCGATCTTGGCGATCTCCCCCAGCGAAGGCAGCTGTGTCTCACTGACACAGCTATCATCCTAGACCCCTATGTGCATTGCGAGCGGCCACCGGCCGCTGCCTATTGTGCACAGAGCCACAGAGCTGAGCTAAGTCGCTAACTGTCCGAAACTGGTGGGGGCCCCTTAAAAAGTGAAAGTGGTGGGGGCCCAGGGGCTCGAGCCCCATGAGCCCCTCCTTTAATCCGGCCCTGTGTATTATCCCTGTACTGTGACATCACTGTGTGTATTATTCCTGTACTGTGACATCACTGTATGTATTATTCCTGTACTGTGACATCACTGTGTGTATTATCCTTGTACTGTGACATCACTGTGTGTATTATCCCTGTACTGTGACATCACAGTGTGTATTGTCCTTATACTGTGACATCACTGTGTGTATTATCCCTGTACTGTGACATCACTGTGTGTATTATCCCAGTACTGTGACATCACGGTGTGTATTATCCCTGTGCTGTGACATCCCTTTGGGATTATTCCTGTACTGTGACATCACTGTATGTATTATTCCTGTACTGTGACATCACTGTGTGTATTATCCTTGTACTGTGACATCACTGTGTGTATTATCCCTGTACTGTGACATCACAGTGTGTATTATCCTTGTACTGTGACATCACTGTGTGTATTATCCCTCTACTGTGACATCTAAGTGTGTATTATCCATGTACTGTGACATCATGGTGTGTATTATCCCTGTACTGTGACATCACTGTGTGTAGTATTCCTGTACTGTGACTTCACTGTGTGTATTATCCCTGTGCCATGACATCACTGTATGTATTATCAGGGCCGGATTAAGGGTGGTGGGGGCCCCTGGGCGCAAACTGGTGGGGGCCCTTCCAAAAATGATTTTGGAGGTTAGTAACCTTCCAGCCCCCCTGTAGTATATAGCCTGCCAGCCCCCCTGTAGTATATAGCCTGCCAGCCCCCCTGTAGTATATAGCCTGACAGTCCCCCTGTAGTATATAGCCTGCCAGCCCCCTGTAGTATATAGCCTGCCAGCCGCCCCCTGTAGTATAAAGCCACCAGACCCCTGTAGTATAAAGCCACCAGCCCCCTGTAGACTATAGCCGCCAGTCCCCTGTAGAAAATGGCGATCTTGGCGATCTCCCCCAGCGAAGGCAGCTGTGTCTCACTGACACAGCTATCATCCTAGACCCCTATGTGCATTGCGAGCGGCCACCAGCCGCTGCCTATTGTGCACAGAGACACAGAGCTGAGCTAAGTCGCTAACTGTCCGAAACTGGTGGGGGCCCCTTAAAAAGTGAAAGTGGTGGGGGCCCAGGGGCTCGAGCCCCATGAGCCCCTCCTTTAATCCGGCCCTGTGTATTATCCCTGTACTGTGACATCACTGTGTGTATTATTCCTGTACTGTGACATCACTGTATGTATTATTCCTGTACTGTGACATCACTGTGTGTATTATCCTTGTACTGTGACATCACTGTGTGTATTATCCCTGTACTGTGACATCACAGTGTGTATTATCCTTGTACTGTGACATCACTGTGTGTATTATCCCTGTACTGTGAAATCATGGTGTGTATTATCCCTGTACTGTGACATCACTGTGTGTATTATCCCAGTACTGTGACATCACGGTGTGTATTATCCCTGTGCTGTGACATCCCTTTGGGATTATTCCTGTACTGTGACATCACTGTATGTATTATTCCTGTACTGTGACATCACTGTGTGTATTATCCTTGTACTGTGACATCACTGTGTGTATTATCCCTGTACTGTGACATCACAGTGTGTATTATCCTTGTACTGTGACATCACTGTGTGTATTATCCCTGTACTGTGACATCACAGTGTGTATTATCCATGTACTGTGACATCATGGTGTGTATTATCCCTGTACTGTGACATCACTGTGTGTATTATCCCAGTACTGTGACATCACGGTGTGTATTATCCCTGTGCTGTGACATCCCTTTGGGATTATCCCTGTACTGTGACATCACGGTGTGTATTATCCCTGTACTGTGACATCACTGTGTATATTATCCCTGTACTGTGACATCACTGTGTGTATTATCCTGTACTGTGACATCACTGTGTGTATTATCCCTGTACTGTGACATCACTGTGTGTATTATCCCCTGTACTGTGACAACACTGTGTGTATTATCCCTGCACTGTGACATCACTGTGTGTAATATCCCTGTACTGTGACATAATTGTGTGTATTATCCCTGTACTGTGACATCACTGTGTGTATTATGCCTGTACTGTGACATCACAGTGTGTATTGTCCCTGTACTGTGACATCATGGTGTGTATGATCCCTGTACTGTGACATCACTGTGTGTATTACCCCTGTACTGTGACATCACTGTGTGTATTATACCTGTACTGTGACATCACTGTGTGTATTATCAATGTACTGTGACATCACGGTGTGCATTATCTCTGTACTGTGACATCACTGTGTGTAGTATTCCTGTACTGTGACATCATGGTGTGTATTATCCCTGCACTGTGACATCACTGTGTGTATTATCCCTGTGCTGTGACATCACTGTATGTATTATTCCTGTACTGTGACATCACTGTGTGTATTATCCTTGTACTGTGACATCACTGTATGTATTATTCCTGTACTGTGACATCACTGTGTGTATTATTCCTGTACTGTGACATCACTGTGTGTATTATCCTTGTACTGTGACATCACTGTATGTATTATTCCTGTACTGTGACATCACTGTGTGTATTTTCCCTGTACTGTGACATCACTGTGTGAATTATCACTGTGCTGTGACATCACGGTGTGTATTATCCCTGTACTGTGACATCACAGTGTGTATTATCCTTGTATTGTGACATCACTGTGTGTATTATCCCTGTACTGTGACATCACAGTGTGTATTATCCATGTACTGTGACATCATGGTGTGTATTATCCCTGTACTGTGACATCACTGTGTGTATTATCCCTGTACTGTGACATCACTGTGTATATTATCCCTGTACTGTGACATCACTGTGTGTATTATCTCTGTACTGTGACATCACTGTGCGTATTATCCCTGTGCTGTGATATCACTGTGTGTATTATCCCTGTACTGTGACATCACTGTGTGTATTATCCTTGTACTGTGACATCACTGTGCGTATTATCCATGTGCTGTGGCATCACTGTGTATATTATCCCTGTACTGTGACATCACTGTGTGTATTATCCCTGTACTGTGACATCACTGTGTGTATTATCTCTGTACTGTGACATCACTGTGCGTATTATCCCTGTGCTGTGACATCACTGTGTGTATTATTCCTGTACTGTGACATCACTGTATGTATTATTTCTGTACTGTGACATCACTGTGTGTTTTATCCTTGTACTGTGACATCACTGTGTGTATTATCCTTGTACTGTGACATCACTGTGTGTTTTATCCCTGTACTGTGACATCACTGTGTGTTTTATCCCTGTACTGTGACATCACTGTGTGTATTATCCCTGTACTGTGACATCACTGTATGTATTATCCCTGTACTGTGACATCATGGTGTGTATTATCCCTGTACTGTGACATCACTGTGTGTATTATCCCTGTACTGTGACATCATGGTGTGTATTATCCCTGTACTGTGACATCACTGTGTGTATTATCCCTTTTCTGTGACATCACTGTTTTCTCCCTGTACTGTGACATCACTGTGTGTATTATCCCTGTACTGTGACATCACTGTATGTATTATCCCTGTGCTGTGACATCACTGTGTGTTTTATCCCTGTACTGTGACATCACTGTGTGTATTATCCCTGTACTGTGACATCATGGTGTGTATTATCCCTGTACTGTGACATTACTGTGTGTATTTTCCCTGTGCTGTGGCATTACTGTGTGTTTTATCCCTGTACTGTGACATCACAGTGTGTTTTATCCCTGTACTGTGACATCACTGTGTTTATTATCCCTGTACTGTGACATCACTGTGTGTATTATCCCTGTACTGTGACATCACTGTGTGTATTATCCCTGTACTGTGACATCATTGTGTGTATTATCTCTGTACTGTGACATCACTGTGTTTATTATCCCTGTACTGTGACATCACTGTGTGTATTATCCCTGTACTGTGACATCACTGTGTGTATTATCCCTGTAGTGTGACATCACTGTGCATATTATCCCTGTACTGTGACATCATTGTGTGTATTATCCCTGTACTGTGACATCACTGTGTGTATTATCCCTGTAGTGTGACATCACTGTTCATATTATCCCTGTACTGTGACATCACTGTGTGTATTATCCCTGTACTGTGACATCACTGTGTGTATTATCCCTGTACTGTGACATCATTGTGTGTATTATCTCTGTACTGTGACATCAGTGTGTGTATTATCCCTGTACTGTGACATCACTGTGTGTATTATCCCTGTACTGTGACATCACTGTGTGTATTATCTCTGTACTGTGACATCACTGTGTGTATTATCCCTGTACTGTGACATCACTGCGTGTATTATCCCTGTGCTGTTTTGGGTGCATTATTCCTATACAAAATTCTATACTTTGTGTGGTGGAATATTGCTCATTTAAAGAGTGGATAATAGACCATCACCATACAATGCACTAATTGTTATACATAATAATAAGATCTAATTCATATAAATGATGTTGGCACCATGTGTCCATATGTCTTGGATGGATATGTCTCAATCTCCCTGATATCCATCAATCTCCATCAATCCAATGTGACTCAGCCTAAAAATGCTTCCTGCACCATGTTTTATGTAATATATCCACAACAATGCTCTTAGTTTCTCATTTCCTGGAGTCATATGTCTTACGTTTCACCTCTGCCTCTGGATTTGGTTAATTCCCATTTGGGAGGCGATACAGTTTGTCAGCGTTGTAGATTCTCCCATTGATAGAATCTGGGTGATTGCGATAGAAGTAAAATGAGGAACAACAACCGAGATTCCAACTTCCTTTATAAGGCAAAAGAATTCCAGCGCGGCGCTCCATGGTAGTCCGCCCCCAGAGCTCTAATAATGTGTACAAGGTGTTTATAACAAGGTCAAATCATTTTGCCCCCAATGTGCAATAGATATGGCATTCCCAGCAATGACTTCCATCAGCAGTGTGTTTGATCACAAAGTTCACCTTTGGACACAGCATAAAGCAACACTTGGACAGACAGCAGATGGAGTGTGTTTATAGGATGTAAGCAGCTTGATGGATGAGGGGAACTGATAAGGAAAGGAAAGAGAAGATTAACAGTGAAGGAATTTGAGAGCTTTGTAATCAATGTTGTCCTACACTCGGCCCAAGCTACAAACAGAAGAAAGGATTTGGGCCTGGACACATTTCACTGACTTGTTGACAGGAGTCTATGCCATGTAAACTTTACTTTTACTGCAGGCCATGGTAAATACCAGGAGACTATTGTGTCCTGTTCTGTCATTTCCAGAATCTCTTCAAGTCTATTTGATAAGTGAATGTTGCCCTTTTAGCCATCAGCAACATGTTTGTCTACATTTTGGTATAATCACAGTATGTGTTATTATCAATCATTAAACTTGATGTATTTTTAGGCATTTGAGTAAAAATAGATAAACAGGTTGAAGGGTTTTTTCTTGTTTTTTGAGCTACGCATTTTGTGGCTTTTATTTTGGTGTGACGAGATATTCTCCAAAAATCCATCTCTTTCCGAAGACAACTCTCCTATCCAGATCAGATGAAATATATGCCCGCCCTTGGCTCGAATCAATATTATTGAGAGACTGAAACTTTTTAATAATCCTGGCGTGCCTGGTGCCGGAGCAGACAATTATTACTACATTGGCCCCTTGTTTGGGAAAGTTCTCTCCCCAAATGTTCATTCAAGGTGATACATTTTTAATGAAAAAGTTGAAAAGTCACAAGTTGAAAGAACATTCTCAACTATCACCTAGAAAACTATTCAACTATTACACCAGCAACAGTTCTCCTTTGGCTATCTAATAAATCGTGGAAGCCTAATAAAGGTGACCTATGCACTTTACTAGTCCAAGCAGCTAAAACGATAATCCCTTAAAATGGTTACAAAATGGATCCTCCCACGATAGCAGAATGGCTAGATAAAGTGGACCACATTCATAGAATGGAGGAGCTTGCTAGCTGGGAGATGAGGAAACACGGCAAACATATCACACTTTGGGCACTATGGATAATTTTTCGCAACCTTCCATGACATTGGTAGTCCACACGTGGGCATACAGTGTGTGGATATAGGGGATATGAAAACAGAGGGGGAAGTAAGGGAATAAGAAAATGGGGATGTCTTCCGAGATTATGACGCCCCTTAAGCTTATTTAAACTATTGAAATCCACTTATCTAAAGACTCTAACTATATATAGATCTAGGGAATACTATCAATTATAATTGATATTGGGTTTTGAATTTACCGTAAGTACTTCCTGTGTACCATTCCAATAATTGTTTTTGTTGAGTGCTCTAAGTTGTGTTAAACCAGTTTGTAATAACATCATTGCAACTTTCTTGCAACATTTCTTCTAAATTAATATGACATTGAGTGAAGATGATAATATATTTGTTGTGTATCTGTTAAACTATCTAGAAAATCCAATAAAAACTATTTAAACAAAAAAAAGTTGAAAAGTCTTCCATTATGGAATTACCCTGACAAAGTCATTTTGTAGAAGTGTTCATTACCTCCAGTATCAATTCCTCACGGTTTTCTAGATCTTGTGTTGCTATCCTGCTATAGAAAGCTTTCTGTTTACTTCCAGTGGATAGAAATCTGACCATGATCATGTGATGGACATGCATGTGCACAAGCCGTTATATCACTGGTCATGTGATGGACATACAGGTGCACGGCTCGTTATATCACTGGTCATGTGATGGTCACACAGGTGCACGGCTCGTTATATCACTGGTCATGTGATGGACATGCAGGTGCACGGCTCGTTATATCCCTGGTCATTTGATGGACATGCAGGTGCACGGCTCGTTCATGTGATGGAAATGGGGGTGCACAGCTCATTATATCACTGGTCATGTGATGGACATGGAGGTGCACGGCTCGTTATATCACTGGTCATGTGATGGACATGGAGGTGCACGGCTCGTTATATCACTGGTCATGTGATAGACATGGAGGTGCACGGCTCGTTATATCACTGGTCATGTGATGGACATGGAGGTGCACGGCTCGTTATATCACTGGTCATGTGATAGACATGGAGGTGCACGGCTCGTTATATCACTGGTCATGTGATGGACATGGAGGTGCACGGCTCGTTATATCCCTGGTCATTTGATGGACATGGAGGTGCACGGCTCGTTATATCACTGGTCATGTGATGGACATGGAGGTGCACGGCTCGTTATATCACTGGTCATGTGATGGACATGGAGGTGCACAGCTCGTTATATCACTGGTCATGTGATGGACATGGAGGTGCACGGCTCGTTATATCACTGGTCATGTGATAGACATGGAGGTGCACGGCTCGTTATATCACTGGTCATGTGATGGACATGGAGGTGCACGGCTCGTTATATCCCTGGTCATTTGATGGACATGGAGGTGCACGGCTCGTTATATCACTGGTCATGTGATGGACATGGAGGTGCACGGCTCGTTATATCACTGGTCATGTGATGGACATGGAGGTGCACGGCTCGTTATATCACTGGTCATGTGATGGACATGGAGGTGCACAGCTCGTTATATCACTGGTCATGTGATGGACATGGAGGTGCACGGCTCATTATATCACACAGTCTGTGATATAACGAGCCGTGCTCCTGTGTGACCCTGAACAGATCTCTATCCACTGGAAGTAAACATATAAGCTTTCTTGGAAAATTGTATAACTTTTCCTTACACAAACAATATCAATTATTTGCTGAAAGTGGTCAACCCCTTTAATGTTAGAATATCCTTCAATAGCAACTTTTACCAGAATGACGCGTTTTTGGCATATTAGCTTTGTCCATATACAGTATCTTTAGGTATTTGAGGGAAATTCAAGGGCTTCCTCAATATCACATTGCCCACTACCTTCATATTATTTGCATGAAAAGACTCTCATGTTTCTATTTCATTCCCTAAGGGCCTTTTTCACGGCCTGATAGTCAGGAGAATCATCAGGATAAAGCATCCATAGGAGCTGTCCTTCCTGATTAAATGGGGAGCAAATAAACTATGAAATGGTTTGTAGCCAACGGATTGAATCTTCTTTGCAGTATAATATGTCCTGACTATTGCCAGCACATCACCCTGTGTAAGCAAGAATGTGCAACCCATATTCAGTGCACCTACAGTACATGTTCCTCCTATTTAAATAGCCAATGAAAACTAGCATCAATTGCTGTGTTTATCAGCACAGTGGAGTGCCACCAATAGAGGCAGTCAACGTCGCTACTATGGGGCCTGTGGGTCAGGGGTGACGCATAGGTATCAGCCTTTCCAAGTCATGTTCCATGACTGGAACAGAGGACATCAAGGAACGTCTTTTTTTAGAAGAATAGTGCCTCTAAACCTGTGGGTAAAAGCATCAGTGAAACATGTATAAAGACATCTAAAAGGCACTGTGTGTGGTTTGGGGAGAGGGGGGCTGTTGACAGATTCTCTTTAAATTTCTTAAAATTTGTAATAATACAGTAAAATATGATCTAAAAGTTTCAACACATCTGTCAGATTTAATTTCTTCTAATTTAGCAAATAAGGTGGAAAGGCTGATGAGAGGAAAAAATAACTGGTGACCGTAGTCTATTACTATGCATAAAGGGGTTTTATTAGGTTATCTGAAGAAACCTCTTGGGGGACTGGGGCAGGGGGAAGAGAAATAGAGGAAAACTACTCTCCTCCAGCCTAATATCTGAACCATTTGTTAATACCCCTTGGTGTGCTAGAAGTGCAAGCCGTGACTTCATCACTGCTTTGTCACTTAATTTGGAACAGCGATGTCACCGTTAAACATCTCCAGTACATCCTATGTGGCTGTATGTCAGCTGGTAGCGTAAACAAATAGACTGGATGTCACGTCACAGGAATGGGAAGCCGACCTCGCAGGAGCAAGAAATCACCCTTTAAGCATACCCCCAGCAATAAAACATATATAACATTACATCAGTTAAAAAGTGGCTGTAGATATGGATAGCTGCCAACTGATCCATTGCTTGGATGTTTGGCCGATAGCAATTCCTTCCGACCACCCCTATACAAATGCAGGCTCAGGAGTCGGGATGCCCCCATATATACATGAAATGGTCACATAGTCATCCATCTATGACTGAGCATATTAATGGCTATGCTTGAGACTCCAGCACCTCATGATATGATTTGGTGACAAACAGTAAATATCACCAGGACATGTTGTATGACAGCTGATGGTCATGAGGGATTATTGAATCCTGATTGAACTTCTGATGCGACTTACATTAAACTCCCAAAAAATAGAAATTGTTATTACATTCACCAGTTAATTTAAAAACTCGATCCAAGTCAACAGTCCCTCATGTTTTAATAACTTGCGAACCTCCCGGGACTATGTGCAGACAGCGGGTATAGATACATTGCTCCTTACATGAGCTTTATAGCGATATAAATATTGTTGAAACATTTTCACAATTATCCTTTGAGTAAAATCTTATAGATTTACAAGTCTTCTCCCCAGTCTGGTATTATTCACCAACAACAATTTACTTGTACCGTAAAACATGGAGAACTACACTGGATCTCTTTATCATACTTTTTATTAAATACTTATTCACATTAAAGCACATAGACAAATAAGTCACCACGTTTTAATGAAGTGTAATAAAAGTTATGTATTAGAGAATGCTAGTGATGGAACAGTTTATTAGTTAGCTTTTTACCAATGTCTTTAGTAGTGATAATTTTGAGAGGACCTGTCAGCAGGTACAAGGTGACAGTGTTAAGATGGGATACCTCCTTATGAGGGGACCCCCTTTTGTATGACTTGTTGCCAGGGTTGGCGCCAGCACTGGGCATACCCGGGCAAGTACCGTGGCGCAGAGCTGCTTGGGGGCCCACATAAGGCTGTAATTTTTAATGCCATCACGTGAGTTCGCTGCAAAGGGGCCTACTGAGGTTCTGTCACCCAGGGGCCCACTGAAACCTGGAGCTGACCCTGCTTGTTACTCCCGCCAAATTGATATATAAACCAATTGCATGCTAAAAGAATTACACCAGAGAAGCAGGTAACATCACAATTCCTGGTGTCTAGCATCAAGCATTGGCACACGATGCGCCAGCATTTGATAAATCTCCCCCATGGATTCCAGAAATAATATATGTGAACATGTTCGCAAAAGCCAAGGGGACAGTAAATGTCTTTTGTCTCTGGGTAATATCTATGTTTTTGTTCATTTCACTCTTACATTAGAGTAGACACTTTGTTGTACGAGTCGTATAAGTGTTGTGAAACTTTAAAAATCCTTTATTTTGCACTGTGTTATTGCAAATTAAGGCATGTTTCTATCATAAACCGATTGATAAGATTTACAATGGTACCTTTGTGGACTAGCTGACACTAACTTAATCAATAGGGCATATAAAATTCTAAAACTTTTGTTAAAATCTGTATTTCAGTACAAGTCACCTTAAAGAGTTGTCTGCCTCAGACAAAGTCTTCATATATGTTGATTTTGGATATGTAAATGTATTACCTAGGTAGACGAGCCATTAGTACCAGGTAATAGTACGTCTCCAGGACTTTATACACATCTCCAGGACTTCTCCCGAGTTGCTCCAATTCTCTGGAATGCCCTTCCTCAGACTCTCAGACTAATACCCACCTTCCAAAGCTTCAAACGTGCTCTTAAAACCCATCTCTTTAGGCAGATTTATCATACTCACTAACTGCATGAAATGTCAACTCTCTCTTTACTAATCCATCCTATGTCCTCCAAAATTTTTATTTATTAAATTATTTATTAAGTTATTTAATATTGCTCCCTTATTGAGAATGGCTGGACCATTATACAACCTCTTGTGTCAACACCCTCATCCTCATAGACTGTAAGCTCTTGTGTCACCCCCTCATCCTCATAGACTGTAAGCTCTTGTGAGCAGGGCCCTCCCTCCTATTGCTCCATATGACTGTTTGTACTCTGTAATGTAATATTATATTTGTATCTCTCCCCTATGATTTGTAAAGCGCTACGGAATTTGATGGCGCTATATAAATAGAGATTATTATTATTATTATTATTATTATGGTCTAAATTATAGACCTCCACACCTCCTGGGTACACAGATATTTCATTTTCCCTTTTAATTATGAAGTAAAAGAATATCCTGGGAATTTTGACTACTCCTGAATGACGCATGAGAAATAGCACAGATAAGATATTTAGTATACAGTACAATCATGTGTAGTGACTACATGTTTATTAGTTTGGTGAAAACCCTACTTTAAATAACCTTGGCCCATCTGTATTTGAGGCAGTACATCCCATTATAGTATTTATTATCAGACAGGATTGTTATCAGATTGTCCTTTACCCAAAATCCATTTTAGCTTCCTATTAAGTAAACTCGTGTAAAAAAAAAAGACAAGGGATTGTTTATTTTCGGAGCATTGCTGAGCCCGTGTATCAGTACTTGTGTATCTCTGTATGTAGACAAATCCTCATACCTCAATCCCCACATATTTAGAGATGGGGGGGATCGGCTGCGGACCACTTAATCACGAATATAATTATATGCCCCTAAACCAAGGCAAGGAGTAGGATGAGAGCGTATTTAATGGCCATG
Source organism: Engystomops pustulosus (assembly GCF_040894005.1). NCBI lineage: Eukaryota > Metazoa > Chordata > Amphibia > Anura > Leptodactylidae > Engystomops > Engystomops pustulosus. The sequence continues at coordinate 182,420,471 of NC_092413.1, forward strand.
CTTGCATTTCAAAGGGCGAATGGTTCTGTAAAACAGCCCAGAACAAGGTGTAAATCAGCGTTTAGAGCACGGGGCCGCGTCTGACAGCCCTCACGTAACATTCATCTTCCTTAGCGGCAGAGGTACATAATTGATGTAAAGAAAAGCAGGAATAATGAAGTGGAGAATGGCACACATTGTTTAATGGCAGAACAGCTTAGTAGTCCCTCTCATGTAACAAAATACTCAGCGGAGGCCTCATTTTTCTGTCTGACACCAGCTTCACGTTCCTATAAAAAAAAAAACATAATAGATTTTTCTCTCGCTGGATGTGAGAAATAATATTTCTTGCTCCATTATTTTTGTTCTGTTTGTCTGTGACCTGGCATTGTGAGATGTAGTTTACATTCACAGCATGTTCCATTTTACATGAAACTACTATTTGTATGGAGCTGGAAGCTTGCAATGATAATAATAAGGAAAAATAAAACTAATAAAGTATTTGGAGAAAGTTTCCTCCTTTAGTATCAAGCCACACTGAAATTAAGGAATTTAAGATTTTTTATAGAAAGGACAGATACAGTATACAGGCGTTGCAGCCGATCTGAAGCTGATCTGTTAGCATTGAGGTCCCAAGTGTACAAGGAACCTTTATGACATGTGGCTTACCACGTACCTCCACTCCATTCCTGCCCTACACCACCAAGGTTAAACATCAAACTAAGCATCCTCGCTATTCTAGTTCACAAGGGGGGTTACCAATAACCACTTTACTGCAAAAGCTGACTACAACACCAGGAGCTCACTACTGCCGATTCCAACCTCTTCCTGCTGCCTGTCGGTGACCATTCTTTGCCTCTCACCCTGGTCCATCAAACTTGGGCCCCTTCCACACTTGTGTTTTTCACGTGCGTGTTCTGCGCATGCTTTTGACAAGCAGAACTTGCATTGCACTCTAACCCATTGGGGCAGATTTACTTACCCGGTCCATTCGCGATCCAGCGGCGCGTTCTCTGCGCTGGATTCGGGTCCGGCCGGGATTTAATAAGGTAGTTCCGCCGCCGTCCACCAGGTGGCGCTGCTGCGCTGAAAAGCATCTGAACGCATCGGAATTCACCGAGGCCGGCTGGGTGAAGGTAAGCGCGTTCCAAGCGACACATTTTCCGTTTTTAAATGCGGCGGTTTTTCCGAATACGTCGGGTTTTCATTCGGCCACGCCCCCCGATTTCCGTATCACGCATGCCAGCGCCGATGCGCCACAATCCGATCGCGTGCGCCAAAATCCCGGGGCAATTCAGGTACAATCGGCGCAAATCGGAAATATTCGGGTAACACGTCGGGAAAACGCGAATCGGGCCCTTAGTAAATGACCCCCATTGTAATCAATGGGCTTTTTCAGACAAATCTCTGCATGCTCTACTTTTGAAAATCACGCACGTTAAAAAACGCACCATACAAGTCTATGGAGAAGCATCAAAAACGCATTGCACTCTGAGACACATGCATGCATTTTCACGCATCAATTGCCATAGAAAAGATAGACCGCAGTCCTGGGTCCTTTTTACGTGCGTTATCTGCGCGTGAAAAACGCATTGAAATTACATTGAAAATGTGTGTGGAAAAACTGAGACACTGAACAAACTCTACCTGAAAACTGAGTGAGCTCTGATGAAAAATGTCAGTTTATCACTGACCAAACCCTGATCTCACCCTGATCAGACTCTGACGTGATCTGCAACGCAAGTGTGGAAGGGGCCTTGGTGCTTGAAACCTTTGCTGCCAACTTTTTTGTTGTAGCACAAGACTAGATCCCTGTATAGGGGTTAAAAGGTTAAAACTGGCCAGGTAACCTGCAAATAGCCCAAAGTTTGATACATCAGGCGGTACACAATCCACTACCAATCACAACTACAAGGTATGTGGTGACCATTTTGAGAAAATGGTCATGTTTTATTAAGAGATGTAATTTCTATTCACCTTAGAAGTAACTCTGGGGTCCTGGGTTCAAGTCCCATCCAGGTCAACATCTGCATAGAGTTTGTATGTTCTCTCCTTGTTTACGTGGGTTTCCTCCGGTTCCTTCGGTTCCCTCCCACTCTCCAAAACATACTGGTAGGTTGATTAGAATGTGAGGCCCATTGGGTACAGATTTGGTCAACTCTGTGCAATGCTGCATAATCTGTGTGCACTATATAAATAAAGGAATTATTATTATTGTTAGAAGAAGAAACGGCCCCCTGTAAAGATAAAATTTGGACAAATCGTCTGCTGAATCCCATGACAAAAAATTATCAGCGGACGCGTCCTACAGGAACATATCTATAATGTTTTATTGTCCAAGACTATTAATAAAATCTGATATCTAAATCTAAAAATATCTAGGAAAAAATGTATGTCAGATTTCTTACACTTTTTGATCGGACATGAAGAAGGATGTCTTGCTGATATGGGAGGACTGAAGGGACAACAGTATAAAGCCAGCGAAACCTCACATCAAACAGTCACCACGTGAGCCAGCTATCTGTAATGTGTGAGGTGAAACCCTCGGGGATGACTTCTCCAGAGGCTCCAAAGACCTACATTTCACAGCCAGACATCAGGAAAGGAAACAAGAATATGTTAAAGCCATGCACCTGCCTCTTAAAAGATGTGTAGAGGCAGAAACAGGAAACTAGAGCGCTCATAAAACATGTCCAGCCTGCTTTTTCCCTATTGAATGGCAGTGTGAATACTGACAGACTTCACAGAGATAGAAATTAACACCTCTTGTGCAGGAGGGTTCCTCAATTCCTTGCCATTAACTCTCCGGATTAAAGCACAAATTAAAATATTATGAGCAGCATGCAAGGCTTATGTTATAGGGGGACACGGCTAATCCTTCTACCCGAATTCTCAGACCTCGTAAAAGTACCAGCTTGGCTTCTAATTTGGCTTCACCTGTGCAAAGATAAAATGGAAAATTTGGGATTGAGATCCAAGACGAGTGTCTGCGTCCCAATCTGAACGGGTCATAAAATACAAGGTGAAAGGTGTTCTAGCTCTGGGTCATGGTTACCACATGGTCGCATCAAATCAAAGATCTCAGATCATTGTACTGATACGAATATTAAATTAAATATTATTGTTAATAATGTTTTTAAGACAATTGAATCGGCGTTAGGTTTGCATTGTTGCTGAGTCCCTTTTAACCCTCTACCAAATAATATTTGTTTTAAAAAAATATAACTGCAATAACATTTCTATATTTTCAACATTAAGTGAAGTTTTCTTTCCGCTTTCCACAAATATTATATCCAAAATTTTAAAGTGTTATTAGTTCCATGGGCGTAACTACAGCTCTGCAGGTGACCATGGCCAGTTGTCAATGCCAGTATTCAGCACTGATCCAAAAGAAACCATCATGGAAATGTATTTCCAGGAGGCTGGTATAAAATATAAAAAATGCTTTGCATGTGTTTTGCATCACCTTTTCCATTTATGCAGTTCTGTTCTGTTCTGTTTCCAGCTTGCCACATTCTGATTTGTGTCCCATAGGGTAACATTTCGCAGGGCAGAGGGGTCATCTGGGAATATCAGTGATATTTTACATTTTGGTTTCAAATCATATCTCAGTACAAAACCAACTTTAAAGAAACCTACAATCTGATTTGATGCATTATGAAGCAAACAAACGTTGGGAATGCTGTAGCTACACTGATGCAGGATCAAGTAACTCTATGGGACACAAATCAGAATGTGGCAAGCTAGAAACAGAACTGGCAGAAATGGAAAAGGTGACGCAAAAAATATAGTTATTTATTTTATACCAGCCTCCTGGAAAAACATTTCCCTGATGGTTTCTTTTGGATCAGTGCTGAATACTGCCATTGACAACTGGCCATAGTCACCTGCAAAGCTGTAGTTACGCCCATGGTACTAATAACATTGGAAAATTTTGGATATGATATTCATGGAAAGCGGAAAGAAATCTTCACTTAATGTTGAAAATATAGAAATGTTATTGTGGTTATATTTTTTTGAACCAAATAGTATTTGTTAGAGGGTTAAAAGGGACCATCAGATTAAAATTGGCAGAATAAAGTAAACATAAGTAGGTGTCTGGCAGTGGTACATCTACCAAGAGTAAAAAGATACGACAGTATTTTTCCAACTTGCCTGATCCCTATTATCCCTGAGTCAAGGAAAAGTGAGGGAGCCTCATGTACGTTACATAATTGGCCAAACCGTCTGAAATCAATGGACTACGCTAATGGTGCAAATTTTATCTAATGTATTTATCCTCCGTGTCACCTGTAACGCTGGCGATGAGTTTCACCTCTGGTCACATTCCCCTTTGCTGGCTTACCTTCTGGCGTGTTTGTACATGCCCCAGTTCCCTTTGGACACAATCATGGGGGGATTATGTACAGGAGAGGACACTAATGTAAATTTTGGATCTGAAGCCAAGGCCTGCATTTTTAAGCACTCTAGTCGCACCCCAGGGACATGACAAAATATGGCAGTGCGGTCACATATGGCGTTCAGGATGCGTTTTTTAAAGAAACACATGCGTTTTACATGTTACCATGCATTTGGTTGGTTTAAAACCATTTCTCTTCATTGTTGGAAGTGCAAGCAGTTGTGTTAAGATTTCCACAGCTCCTTACACTTACATCAATGAAGAAATAAAACTTTCTTTCCAGCCAAATGCACGGTAAAATTTAAAACGCAAGCATTTTTGCAATATAAAAGCGTAATGTGAAAATGCACTGTAAATTCCACATGTGAACGCAGCCTTATAACATGTCAACTAATTCAAATCTGCCCTGTTCCAGGTATAAATTTGCGCCTAAAAAGTTGCAAAAAGTAAGGAAAAACAGTGATACATAAGTAAGAAGTTGCGTGGAACATCTGTAAAACAAAGATACATAAGGCACTGCATAAGGTGCAGACAAAGGTGTCACTGAGAAACTACTCAAAAGTCTCAAAAACACAAAAAGTTGCATAAAAGAAAGAAAAAAACAAGCAAAAATAAAGATACATGTCCCCTATGTGATAAAAGTTATAGACATTTTTTTCTTTCAAATGGCAGCAAAAGTTTGAGCCATTGTGATTGGCAAATCTCCCCACGGTGTCTTTAGTATCTGCTGACCCTCTCAAGTAAAACATCATATTGAAAGTTTCCAAAATTTCCATGACAGTGTCAATGGAATTACAGTAGCAGGAAGATTGATGTGAACACTTTCCATATGTCTAGTGAAGAGAAGGTTCTGTTGAACCAAGATAAATGGGACAGGCGAATAAGAATGACTTTAGGAGTGACAGCAGAGTGACAATACGGAGCTTAGTAGGAGGTTGACATCTCAAGACACATCAGGAAAACAAACTCTTCTCCCCTGGAAGGTATTTGTAGGGGCGGTCTCTGGAGCTCCTTTTGTTATACCTTGTTCTCTGTGGGTTATTAAGGGCTTGGACGTCTCATTGCCCTGAATGCAGCTGTTTCTCTGGAGGCAGCTGCCTGCAATGAAACTACCGTCATTACAAGAAGAAAGTCTACAATATTAGATATAATATTTTTTTATTAGGTGTCAGTCTATTAAAACTGGTAGGTATAAAAGAAGCAAAATGAATCAAAGCCGTAACCCTGTAATAAGAGAGTAAAATCATTTAATAAGAGAACAATGAATCAGTTCACTGCTGATGGCGATACAACGTCCTACAAGCATCTGTCCAGGCTTCTTGTAACAAGTACTAGGTAAAAGAACAGGTCCAATGACCGGGTTATAGGGGTAGGAACAAGACCCAGAAGTAGAGAGCGGAGATCGACTAGGTGCTAACCGTGTCTTCAAGGAACCAACAGATAGAGTTCCAAAGATGATATTTTATTCATACAAAATAAAATATAAATAAAATAGTATAAAAAAATCTCTGCTACACGTTTCGGCTCTGTACACGAACCTTCGACAGGGTTATAGGGGCGACCAGACCATTTCATCTCTCCATCTATTCTATTGAATGTCCCAAAGCTAATACAGTATTTCTATCTGCCTGCGGCATGTTATAGAGCAGCATCAGCAGAGAAGATTTTAAATAGCATCCTATCTGTCAGCAGCATGTTATAGAGCAGCAGGAGCTGAGCAGATTGTAAATAGCTTCCTATCTGCAGGCAGCATGTTATAGAGCAGGAGCTGAGCACATTGTACATGGTGTCCTATCTTGCAGAAGCATGTTATATACAGGAAGAGCTGAGCAGATTGTACATAGATTTCTATCTGCCTGCGGCATGTTATAGAGCAGCATCAGCAGAGCAGATTGTACATAGCATCCTATCTGTCATCAGAATGTTATAGAGCAGCAGGAGCTAGGCAGATTGTAAATAGCTTCCTATCTGCAGGCAGCATGTTATAGAGCTCTATAGCATGTTGAATGCAAATAGTACATTCTGCTTAGATCTATATCTCTTCCTGATCTATAACAAGCTACATGAATATGGCAAATTATGTCCAATCTGCTCAGCTCCACCTGCTGTATATTATGCTTCCTTCTGATAGGATACTTTGTACAAAGCAGAAGCATTTTTAGCTGCATAGTCAGCACCAACTTTATTGATGTTAAGAAATTGAATGTTCACCATTAAATCTATAATTTGTTCCCCATATCCTGAATAGTGCCCTTGATGTACACATCACACCCCATCTACACCTCACCCAAGCCCTGGCTGAGGTTTTCAAGCAATTCATTGTTTTTTTAAGAAATCTGCAATATGAAGAGATGATGAATCAGATAACCGCTTCAATATTTTTGCTTTGGATCTCAGTTACCTAAGAGATAAACACTCACATAATAACATAAAGGACATGATGTTCTAAGTGTCTGGTTTATCAAATACATAACATGCTACAACATACCGTATCATTTTAGACTATGGAAACATTTTACTTTTCTATTCCTTGTATGAATAAATAAAAGCAGTTAGAAATGAAGAGGGAAGAAAGAACAACTAAAAATCTTCCATCTATTTCAAGTCCAAAAATGTCAGCAGTGTGCGCTATGGTAAAGGGCATTGTGCCTCATCTCTTGTGCTTTCTTGTAGGATATTTGTTAACTAATGCAATGCTGTAGATCAGATCAGATATCGGAAGTCCTATGTATTGTGCCTCATTCTTGCCTTTATTGGTCCATGAGTAGTGCACACTATGATCTTTTCTATTTTTGTATAAAAAGGTGATTATCATTATAGATTTATTTTGCATAAATTTTTAATAATTTCATTTTTAAGAGGGTCCTAATCTATGCCCACCCTCACAGCTCTTCTTCTGTAGAATATTGTAGAAGTTTTCCCTACTAATCCATCTTCCACTCACTCTCTCCTCTCCAATCTATCCTTAATGCAGCAGCCAGGGTCGTCTTTGAGACCAACCGCTACACGGCTCCAGTCTGAATTCCTTCCGAATACATCTTAAAATAATCACCCTCATCCACAAAGCTCTGCACGATGCTGCACTTTCCTTCTTCTACTCTCTCACCTCAGTCTATCGCCCATCACGCACACGTCAAAATTGGAACTTTACCCCCTTTTTGCTTCATTTTTCAAAAAGTGGGCATTGAGGAGTAGGGAGAACGGGGAATTTACTTTAGCCTGAGCCAGAATACTGTCACAGACGGAAATCTAAGATAGGCCAGATCTACTGTATTTTATAGAGCAGGAGCAACTGAGCAGATTGTACACAGTGTTCAATCTGCAGGCAGCATGTTATAGAGCAAGAGGAGCTGAACAGATTGTACATAGTGTCCTATCTGCAGGCAGCATGTTATGTAGCAGAAGGAGCTGAGCAGATTGTACATAGGGGGTCATTTACCAAGGGCCCGATTCGCATTTTCCCGACGTGTTACCCGAATATTTCCGATTTGCGCCGATTGTACCTGAATTGCCCCGGGATTTTGGCGCACGCGATCGGATTGTGGCGCATCGGCGCTGGCATGCACGCAACGGAAATCGGGGGACGTGGCCGAACGAAAACCCAACGGATTCGGAAAAACCGCCGCATTTAAGACAAAAAATGTGTCGCGAAAATTACACTTACCTTCACCAGGTATAGGCCGTTGAATTTCAGGGCATTCCAGTGCGCCTCCGGGGAACTTCAGCGCAGCAGCGCCACCTGGTGGACGGCGGAGGAACTACCTTAGTGAATCCCGGCTGGACCCGAATCCACCGCAGAGAACGCGCCGCTGGATCGCGAACGGACCGGGTAAGTAAATCTGCCCCAGTGTGTCCTATCTGCAGGTAGCATGTTATAGAGCAGGAGGAGCTTAGGAGATTATATATACTGTCCTATCTGCAGGCAGCATGTTATAGAGCAGAAGGAGCTGAGCAGATTGTACCTCCGATCAGATATCGGAAGACCAGATATCGGAAGTCCTATATATGGTACCTCATTCTTGCCTTTATTGGTCCATGAGTAGTGCACATTATGATCTTTTCTATTTTTGTATAAAAAGGTGATTATCATTATAGATTTATTTTGCATCAATTTTTAGTTATTTCATTTTTAAGAGGGCCCTAACCTATGCCCACCCTCACAGCTCTTCTTCTGTAGAATCTTGTAGAAGTTTTCCTACTTTTTTTTGCCACATTAAAAACATACAATTTTGTTACTGGCCTCTTCTGGGTTAAAAGGAGCCGACCTCGATCACATACACAGTGGTTTTCTCATTGTCATCACTTCTAACTGTGACCATTTCTGATAAAGGCTACAGAATATAATAGAGGCAATAAGACAACACAATACAGGGAATTCAGTGTCAATTCCATTTAAAGCGGGGAGATAAAGGCCTCTGTGTCATGTGATCCTGAGATAGTGCCGCGCTGAAGATAACATTGTCTTGTATGCACATTATCAGATCTATTGTGATTGCATGGGGTAATAATGTCCATGGATGAGTGCATTGTAATAAACTACTGTCCCAGGGTTATAGATGGGTCACCCAGAGAGTATATACAGCTTTCTCCAGGTCCGAGTCACGGTGACCAAGTGGTTTCCATCTGCCACAAATGACCCAATGAGTGACAGAGCGGCACCACGTGACACGTACTGACAGCTGTCAGACCCGGAACAAAAGCATCTCCTTCTTCTGAAAGAATTGTATTACCACATTGATCACAGCCGCCAAGATAAGGACAGAGAGAATCAGCACAATGTTTTCCCCAGATGTGGATTGTAATTACGCATTGTGTTGATAGATGATGACGGATCGCCTCGCTGTATTTACAATGAAAAGTGGGATGTTAGAACCTTTAGATCTGAAGCTGCCGACTAACCCGAAAAACAGCGGAGATTCAGCATTCAGTATAGACGTTATCTGCTGAATACCAATTTCCTGCTGTCAACATATGCAAAGAAAATTACCGAAAAACTCACTCTACAGCGACCAACTTCACCTTAAAGATGGAAATCTGTTTATGAAATCTACATGAGCTGCAGAGGGAAAGAGGTGGAGGGTGAGCGATAGAGAAGATTAGTCTGTATGGAGGCCCAGGGAGATGGGAGGTAGTTATTAACCGGGGGTCAGAGATTATGGCGGAGGACAGGAGAAGAAGAGACAGCCGTCTGCAGGAAGTGACTCTGTGTCAGAGCAATAAGAAGTCAGTAACACTTCAGGAGAAGATTTTATGGCAGCAGAAATGTGCATCGCTGACTTATGATTATATCCTTTATATCCAGGACTGGAAATGATCACGTCTAGTTACTCTTTAATAAAGCCATCACCCCCTCATCCTCATAGACTGTAAGCTCTTGTGTCACCCCCTCATCCTCATAGACTGTAAGCTCTTGTGTCACCCCCTCATCCTCATAGACTGTAAGCTCTTGTGTCACCACCTCATCCTCATAGACTGTAAGCTCTTGTGTCACCCCCTCATCCTCATAGACTGTAAGCTCTTGTGTCACCCCCTCATCCTCATAGACTGTAAGCTCTTGTGTCATCCCCTCATCCTCATAGACTGTAAGCTCTTATGTCACCCCCTCATCCTCATAGACTGTAAGCTCTTGTGTCACCCCCTCATCCTCATAGACTGTAAGCTCTTGTGTCACCCCTCATCCTCATAGACTGTAAGCTCTTGTGTCACCCACTCATCCTCATAGACTGTAAGCTCTTGTGTCACCCGATCATACTCATAGACTGTAAGCTCTTGTGTCACCGCCTCATCCTCATAGACTGTAAGCTCTGGTGTCACCCCCTCATCCTCATAGACTGTAAGCTCTTGTGTCACCCCCTCACCCTCATAGACTGTAAGCTCTTGTGTCACCCCCTCATCCTCATAGACTGTAAGCTCTTGTGTCACCCCTCATCCTCATAGACTGCAAGCTCTTGTGTCACCCCCTCATCCTCATAGACTGTAAGCTCTTGTGTCACCCCATCATCCTCATAGACTGTAAGCTCTTGTGTTACCCCCTCATCCTCATAGACTGTAAGCTCTTGTGTCACCCCCTCATCCTCACAGACTGTAAGCTCTTGTTTCACACCCTCATCCTCATAGACTGTAAGCTCTTGTCACCCCCTCATACTCATAGACTGTAAGCTCTTGTGTCACCCCCTCATCCTCATAGACTGTAAGCTCTTGTCTCACTCCCTCATCCTCATAGACCAGTGATGGCAAACCTTTTAGAGGCCGAGTGCACAAACTACAACAAAGACCCGCTTATTTATCGCAAAGTGCCAACACAGAAATTTAATTTGTGATTTATACTCCCTTCTCTGTCACAGTTTTCATTGATACCAGCCCCTGAGGACACCAATAAAGCAGAAAATAGTCCCAGGTACAGCTGTCACTTTAAAATAGCTCTGTGCACAGCAAGTCCTGGGCTGTCTGGGACTGCAAGAAGATTCCTGGAGTCATCTCTGGTGATGGCCTGAGTGCCCACAGAAAGGGCTCCGAGTGCCACCTCTGGCACCAGTGCCATAGGTTAGCCATCACTGTCATAGACTGTAAGCTCTTGTGTCACCCCACTCTTCCTCATAGACTATAAGCTCTTATGTTACCCCCTCATTCTCATAGACTGTAAGGTCTTGTGTCACCCCCTCATCCTCATAGACTGTAAGCTCTTGTGTCACCCCCTCATCCTCATAGACTGTAAGCTCTTGTGTCACACCCTCATCCTCATAGACTGTAAGCTCTTCTGTCACCCACTCATCCTCATAGACTGTAAGCTCTTGTGTCACCCCCTCATCCTCATAGACTGTAAGCTCTTGTATCACCCCCTCATCCTCATAGACTGTAAGCTCTTGTGTCACCGCCTCATCCTCATAGACTGTAAGCTCTTGTGTCACCCCCTCATCCTTATAGACTGTAAGTTCTTGTGTCCCCCCTCATCCTCATAGACTGTAAGCTCTTGTGTCCCCCCTCATCCTCATAGACTGTAAGCTCTTGTGTCAACCCTCATCCTCATAGACTGTAAGCTCTTATGTCACCCCCTCATCCTCATAGACTGTAAGCTCTTGTGTCACCCCCTCATCCTCATAGACTGTAAGCTCTTGTGTACCCCTCATTCTCATAGACTGTAAGCTCTTGTGTCACCCCCTCATCCTCATAGACTGTAAGCTCTTGTGGCACTCCCTCATCCTCATAGACTGTAAGTTCGTGTGTCATCCCCTCATCCTCATAGAATGTAAGCTCTTGTGTCACCCCCTTACCCCCTCATCCTCATAGACTGTAAGCTCTTGTGTTACTTCCTCATTCTCATAGACTGTAAGCTCTTGTGTCACCCCCTCATCCTCATAGACCAGTGGTGGCGAACCTATGGCACTGGTGCCAGAGATGGCACTCGGAGGACTTTCTGTGGGCACCCGGGCTGTCTCCCAGGCACAGAGTTTACCAAACATTGCATCTTCCTGCAGTCTCAGGCAGTCCAAGTAGTGCCCTGCTATTTTAAAGTAACCCATCCTGTGCTGCTTGTTCCTGTCCAAAGAGTGAAAAGGTGTGGACAGGGTCCGATTTGAGCTAAAAAATTCTGGTAGCAATAACTTTGTTACTGCCTAAATTGCCATGTTGGCACTTTGGGAAAACTAGTGTTTTTTTGGGTCTCATTTTGGGCACTCAATCTCTAAAAGGTTCGCCATCACTGTCATAGACTGTAAGCTCTTGCATGCAGGGCCCTCCCTCCTATTGTTTCCATACGACTATGGCCTGCATTTATTAAAGGACATCAGTCAGTAGATTACTGGTGATTACTGATTACTACTCGTACGGTCTAGGGGGTGGGGGGACTGGTTTTTAGATGTCATCTTGCATTTTTATGAACGAAATGTTAACTTTGTAAAAGTGCCTGAGGCTCCCAAAGCCCAAGCGCCTCTCAGCTTTCCTGGCTTTTAATTTATGCACGCCCAGGGGCGCACCTGCCATGAGGCGAGTTGAGCATCTCGCCTCAGGCGGCGCGCCTCCTGCTCAACGAGGGGGCGGCACAGTCCGGCACTGAGCTCCCACACGGGACGGGACCTCGTAGCAGCCCTCCGTCTGGCACCTTGCTCCCCGATGCTGCCAGCACCCTGCACCCGCCCCCCGACACCTTGCGTCCGCCCCCAGCACTGAGCTTCCTCCCTCCTGCCGGCCTTCACCACTTTCCAGTGCTCTGTCTGGCACCATGCTCCCGCATAATTTCGCTCTCGTCCACACCTCGGCTTCCGGCTCCCCTTCCACTCCCGTCTCAACCCCGCTCCACTAATATTCCCCCCTTCAGGCTCTCGGCTCCCCGCTCCCCCTACACACGCTGAAGCTCCAGGCTCCCTTGCTGCTCCCTTCGCCCGCCCCCCCCCCCCCCCGCTCCCGGCTCTCCGCTCCCTCCGTCCACCCGCTTCCGGCTCTCTGCTCCCTCCGTTTCTGTCTCTCCGCTCCTTCCATCCCCCCGCTCACGGCTCTCCGCTCCGTCCCACCACTCCCGGCTCTCTGCTCCCCCCGCTCACGGCTCTCCGCTCCCTCCGCCCCCCCGCTCCCGGCTCTCTGCTCCCCCCTGTTTCTGGCTCTCCGCTCCCTCCGTTGCCCCGCTCACGGCTCTCCGCTCCCTCCGTCCCCCGCTCCCGGCTCTCTGCTCCTCCCGCTCCCGGCTCTCCGCTCCCTCTGTCCCCCCGCTCCCGGCTCTCTGCTCCCCCCGCTCACAGCTCTCCGCTCCCTCCGTCCCCCCGCTCCCCCGCTCACGGCTCTCCGCTCCCTCCGTCCCCCCGCTCCCCCGCTCACGGCTCTCCGCTCCCTCCGTCCCCCCGCTCCTGGCTCTCCGCTCCCTCCGTCCCCCCGCTCCTGGCTCTCCGCTCCCTCCGTCCCCCCGCTCCCGGCTCTTCGCTCCCTCCGACGCCCCCCCCCCCCCGGCTACTGGATCTTGACTCTCGAAATACCTCCCCCCGGCTCTCCGCTCCCGGCGCTAACGTCCCCCGCCCCCCCCCCTCCAGGCTCTCGGCTCCCTGCTACCCCCCTCAAGCTCCAGGCTCCCTTCCTGCTCCCTCCGCTGCTCTCGGCTCTCGACCTACTCACTACTGGTTCCCTCACCGTGCCACCACCGCTGCAGGTGTGTATATATATGTAATATGTGTAAATATATGTTTTTTTATTTTATTTTATTTTATTTTTTATTTACTTCTTTGTTAAGGTTGTCGACTTATTAAGGCTTAACAAGTGTAACTGCGAAAATATTTGTCGAGGGTTGGTGGTAGAGGGTTCAAAGGTATTATTTGATACACTTCATGTTGTATTGGTATCTAGTGGAAAAGTGTATATGTATATATGTATTTATGAATATTTTTATTTTTTGTATATATGTAATATATGTGTGTATATGTGTGTTTGTATATGTGTATATATGTATATGTGTATATATCTTTGTGTGTGTATATGCTGTATCTACTGTTTGTTTATGTGTATATATGCAGTATGTATATGCAGCATTTGTGATATTTATCAGGGCTTTTACTACATGGCAGTACTCTGTATGCATTTTATACTACTTGGCGGTACGCTGTATGCATTTTATACTACATGGCGGTATGCTGTATGCATTTTATACTACATGGCGGTATGCTGTATGCATTTTATACTACATGGGGGCACGCTGTATGCATTTTATACTACATGGCGGTATGCTGTATCCATTTTATACTACATGGGGGTACGCTGTATGCATTTTATACTACATGGGGGTACGCTGTATGCATTTTATACTACATGGCGGCACGCTGTATGCATTTTATACTACATGGCGGCACGCTGTATGCATTTTATACTACATGGCGGCACGCTGTATGCATTTTATACTATATGGCGGCACACTGTATGTATTTTGCATTGCTTTATTTTTACACCAAACCAATATGATGGATCTGGTCCGGTATCTTACATATATGGGCGGGAGGGGGGGGGGCGTCTCTCTATGGCTCGCCTCAGGCAGCAGACAGGCTTGGTACACCCCTGTGCACGCCCCCCGCTGCAAGACTCCTCCTGCTCCCAGCCGATGAACTACGATCTGGCCAAAGACTCCAGAGCCGGGGCGTGGAGAGAGCGGGGTGTGCTTCCCGGCCGGTAGCAGGAGGAGTCTTGCAGCAGGAGCTTGCTTTAATTAAAAGTCGGGGAAGCCAGGAGGCGCTTGGGCATCGTCAGCCTCAGGCACTTTTAAAAAGTTAGTATTTTGTTAATAAAGATGCACGTTTCCTGACTATGCACTTTTCAGTGCAAATATAAAGTGCACGTGACACAAAATTCTGCACTAAAGGGGCGCTCAGGTGCACAGTCAGACGGTGGGCCACATTTATCATGCAGTTTCCGACAGAATTCTGTTGCACGCCCAATGTTAAAAGAGCACCAAAAAAAGTGGTGCACTCTGTCGAGGCAGTGCAGGTAGTTCCAGATTCATGAAGAACGTGAGAAGTCATGAATATGGTGCCCCCTGCACTATACACAGGATACTGCACCTAGTAGACACTGCACTGTTTTTGTTAATGTGGGACTATGCTTTCATTCTGCATTGTCTTGTTTTATTTGTACATTTCCCCTATAATTTGTAAAGCACTACAGAATATGATTGCACTATATAAATAAAGATTATTATTATTATTATTTCTTTAAATAATCCACCCACCCTGTCATGTCTGCTTCAGTAAATACCCATAAAAAATAACAATCCTCGAGAATTTTCTGTACAACTCCTAACTGTAAATTTACCACTTGATTTGATACTGTCTAATCAGAGCAGGCTGTGTAAGAACATACCTGAATGGGAACCTGTCAGGGTAATTTCCGACACTAAACCCACTACAGGTCCTTGTGGAACAGCAGGTTAGTGTCCCAAATTGCCCTGTTACACACCTCAGTTACAATTAGATTGACAAGTATGGGGCAGATTTAATTACCCAGTCCTGTCACGATCCCGCGGTGCGTTGTCTGACGAGGATTCGGGTCCGGCACGATTCACTAAGATCGCGCGTCTGAGTTCCTGCATGTATCGCTTCTGCGCCGTGGTCTGCTGGAGTTCACCTGCTTCTACCTGGTGCATGTGACTGCTTGATCTTGTGACACATTTCCTTTTTTAAATTCTGGGGTTTGTCCGAATCCATCGGGTTGTCCGACCTCCACGCTCCAATTTCTGTCGCATGCAAGCCGGCGCCGATGCACCACAATCCGATCGCGTGTGCCTAAAACCCGGCGCAATTCAGGGCAAAAGAGAAATATTTGGGAAACCCAAACGAAACTATTACTATTCCTCTTTATTTTAAAGGGTGATTTGACACACTAACCAACTACATGTCCTTATGGACATGTGGTCTAGTGTCCTAAATCTCCCTGTATTTTTTCCCTCCGGGCCAGCAACAACATAAAAAATGTATACACTAACCCCTTGATGCCTCTGCAGTGAGTCAATAAAGCCTTAGGGTGAAGACACACATGGCGTTTTTGGGCCGTTTTTGGGCCGTTTTTACTAAGTGCGTTTTCAGATCGTTAAAAACGCATGCGTTAAAAAATGCATCCGTTTTTTTGAAAACGCATGCGTTTTTGTCCGTTTTTCATTGCGCAATTTTGGAAAAACGGACAAAAACAAGCGCGTTTTCAAAAAACGCATGCGTTTTTAAAAAAACGGATGCGTTTTTTCACGCATGCGTTTTTAACAATCTGAAAACGCACTTAGTAAAAACGGCCCAAAAACGGCCCAAAAACGCCACGTGTGTCTTCACCCTTAGTATTTCACCCTGACACATTGAACATGTACAATGAACAATGGGGGTAGCTTCATTGACTCACCAAGAGCACCGGATAAGAGTTATATGCGCCTTATCAGCCTTATCTCTAGGTAAGTCACAGCCAGGAAATGCACAACACAAAGATGTTGCAGAATTGTTATTTTATGGAAAAGTCTCTAAAATTGGGGTAAAAGGGGTGACAGGTGCTCTGTAAGATGTGTTCCATAGGCAGCTTGTTTGTTGATGAAAATAGGAGGGACAATGTGAATGAGCCCATAACAAATTAAAAGTTTTCAAGCTTTAGGTTGTGTGATCCATCATTGTATAATGTGGTATTTAGTCTATGAGAATAATTTAGTCTAAGAGATTCCTTCATTGTGGATTAAGTTTACAAAACAGCTCCATTGCGCTATTTATGTGTCAATCATTGCAGGAACACAATCAAAAAGTGACTCGATGGCCATGTAGAAGTTTCAGACTTGTTTTCCCACTACTTAGTATCCTGCCGTTTCCTGGAAAACTGTCAATCAATTTCTGACTCAACTCTCTGGGAAAATACACAAAGTAACTCTACAAGTATCATAGGATGGTTGTTGTCCGCATCAACACACCAGCTTTTGCTGTCGGTCAAAATATTGGGGGTCATTTACTAAGGGCCTGAATCGCTCTTTTTCATCGGGTTTCCCGAAAATTACCGGTTTGCACTGAATTGCCCCGTTTTTTTGGCGCACGTGATCGAATTGTGGTGCATCAGAGCCGGCATGCACGCAACGGAAATCGGGGGGCATGGTCGTTGGAAAACCCCACAAATTCGGAAAAACCACGGTATTTAAAAAAAAATGTGTCGCTTGACACGCGCTTACCTGCACCCAGGATAGGTTGGTGAACTCTGGCGAACTCCGGCGGACTTCAACGCAGCAGCGACACCTGGTGGACATCGCGCGCACTACCTTAGTGAATCACCGGAAGACCAGAATCCTCGACGGAGAACGCACCGCTGGATCGCGACAGGACCGGGTAAGTAAATGAGCCCCAATGTCTTGGGTCCTGGACCACTAAAAATTAAAAAGTATTAGCATTTCACTGTGTGCTAGACAGCTCGTTGTGCCAAATAAAAGTTGCAGGAGGCTGGAGTCCACTTTAAGTGAGTGCCCTTTCTGAAGAGACATGGGCTACTGCTGCTCTAATATTCTTCTCCAATGTGTGACCCCTCTAATGTGAGTCCCCTATAAGAAATGAGGGACACTGCTGCCACTTTATCGAGAAAGTCCTGCTGCCTGTATGACATCTGCAGGAGGGCACTGCCCTATGGAGCCAAGTAGCAAAAGTTATTTTTTTTTATGTGGGGAGAGTTGAGTCCCTGGTATAAGTGCTGGTCAGACATCATGTTGAGCAGGGTGGTGGAGCCCCCATGGTGTCCATGCATTCATTCACTGGGGCATGGGGGGGGGGGGTTGCACTGCAGCATTTTCTATAGAAGAGGAGTAAGGAGTAGAGTGTGAGGTCTGGAGGTGTAACCACACAACACATGAGGAGTAAATCTGAAAGAGAAGCATCAGACCATGCCGGGTCCCTGTGCTCTCTCTATACATTCAGGATGGTTCATATACCTCTGCTCATCTGAATAAGTTCAGCTTCATACAAGTGTATATAGACTGTAAGATACTGCTCTATGACCGGTCACTTACAGCATCATAAATGATGACTAGATGACAATATAGTGCTGTGAGTCCAGGTCATCAGACCATTTTCAGTCCAGGAATAACAGCTGACATATGGTCCATGTACCACGAATATGACTTTCTGACGCCAGCCTCAGTTCTAATGAACATCATGTGCAAAAAAAAACAAGTCTAAAGGAATGTGCAAAACTTCCAGATATCTGCATTACAAAGCCTGGGGCAAATCTGGAACAAATTCATGTTAAATTTCTGCATGCAGAGTAGATGTGATCATTATTGCCTTTTCTGGATTAAGTATTCTCCATTCGCACGTGTTATACTCTAGTTTGGCGCATCAGCACCAGAATCTGCACCAAATCCTGAACGTCTGCTCAGCTGTTTGCTGCGCTATGGCATATTTTCATAATAGAGAAAAACCCATAAAAATATAGATAAAATTGGTAAATTAAGAATGAAACTAAAATTATTAAATGGCGTTTACAAGCTCCCAACTCACCAACATTGAACATAGGGTAATTTCTAGACATATGTTACATGTTTCTCAGTTAACTATAATTTTAAGGGAAATAAGATACATGGTCAAGCAGCTGGTGCACCTGTTGACCCTTCCAGATTGGCACATAGAGAAATTAAAAAGTCCCTGTGCTATGGACCAAAACTTGTGATCCCCCTTTCTGCCAATTATAGGATGTCTAACAGCCGAGAACCACCCCAATCTTGTGAATAGTGGATAAATATCATTAATGACATAATAATTTAAAAAAAAAAAAAAAAAAAAAGCTAAAATTGCTTGTCCTGACAGTCTCTATTTTAATGACGAATGAAAAATACATAGAATAGTGCGGAGTCTTTTTTTAATGTGCTGTTATTATGCAGAGTCTACAGAGATCTTGCGTGGATGCATTTCTACAAACACCAATAGAATAGTGCCTCCCAGTGGACACTTAATGAAAGAAAAACCTTATGATTGGAAATACACTTGCTGTTTTAAATGAATTTTTTCTCAACTTCTCAGTTTGAACCCAAAAAATTGAACCAAAGCTACATTGAAAATAACAAGTTTGAGATGCACTGCTGTACACGGAGACCCTGAGAAATCATTAGATGGGGTCTGTAGACCATCATAATCTCTAGAACTATTAGCTACAAGCATGATTATCAAATGTCAGAGAAGAATATGGAGGCGATGACGTCTTCCAGCAGATCTGAGCTGTAATGTTTGGCCTGGATTCTCTATGTAAAATCTGTGTGAAGTGATATCCACAAATAAAAACATGTGAAAAGACAGGAAAATGTCAGAGCTGTTGTTCGGAGCCATTTTTCTGGTTGTGGGCAGGGAGTTCTGTCACTGCTGAGTCACGGACATCGCTGTTATGTGCCATCTTGGGACATGTCAACCTGCCATATAGACCACAACCCCACACGGATAATGTCTGCCAATTAACAGAAGTCACCGTGGCGGAATGACACACAGATCCATTTTTGTCCTCCTACTTCTACACCCACTCATGGGCACCATGCCATGGATCCACAGGATATAATGGAGAGACAGAAGGCTGGCCCGCTGAGGGAAGCCCAGGCTGCCATGTTATGTAAAACACAAACAAACAGAGGACAGCCTCATGTACACAGTACCTCAAAGTACCGTCCCTCCTTATGAGGCGAGCGCAGCTGGATTATCAACAGTAGCGTAACTTGAAGCTGATGGGCCCCAGTGCAAAGTCTGTACAAGGCTCCTGACTATAATGTATGGTATATAGTACTAGTCTTCTCATATGGGAAAGTGACACCTTATGGGCCCCCTAAACCTCTTGGGCCCGGTTGTGACCGCACCCTCTGCACTCACTCACGCCCCTGATTATTAAGCATCACAGATTACTAGGCCCGACAAAGTCATCCCAGCATAAATTACCAAATTCTAAGTCCTATGAATTGTTACAGAAAGTATATTGGAAAATTGTATAACTTATCATTGCACAAACAATATCAATTATTTGCTGAAAGTGGACAACCCCTTGAATATTATCCAATATATTGATGGCCCTGAACTGCTTGTATAAAAAGGATACATTGCACATCTAGTCTTATATATCTGCAAGACAGCCCTTATTACCACTAGAGATGAATGAATCTGTCCAGCAATTTGTAGATTCAATACCAATCTGGTGATTTTCAGGCACCAAATCCAATTCCAATCCTTTCTGATTCGCTTTGGACGAATCATATATATATACGATAATATTGGAAGTTTAACTGATCCATTAACATGTCCATTGATTTCACTGAACTTTTGATGATTTCTGATATTGTTTGTTTGTACCACATACTTTCCAATATTATTGTTTTAGTGAAAGCTGAAAATTAAAAGAATTATTAAAAAAAAGGACTGTGTTTTTGAGGATTAGACTGGGCTATATACCAATTTCCAGGGCAATTAAAGCAACATTGGTTTGCACCAAATAGATTTGGACCTGAATCAAATCTTATTTGCTAAACTTCAGTGAAGCAAATCCTAAATGATTTCCTTATCTCTAATTGCCACCCAACTTTTCCAGAACCCAAAGACAAGAGGACTAGTAATGATTTGGACCATGCATAAAGAACCACATACACACAAGGTAAAAGTTAAAGAAACCACATTTCTTATGTAGACATTTGTAGCAATAGATTATTTGAACTGTTCCATTCATAACAATAGAGCTCAGAGAAATTCATATATTACCCACCGAAACAACTACGATGACCTCATTTTTAAGGGTTTTGTCATATAGAAATCAATTTTGTACAAAACAATAATAGGTAAATTTCACATTCTGTATAGAATTACCCTTCAACTACCCCCTAACACTTCATAATCCAGGCATGGGACTTCTGGCGGAAAGGACAATGTTACTCCACAATAATTGTACCGGAATGAATCAGGTGTCAGGTCCATGTTAAGTCCTTATACAGAGAACAAATACTTTTATTACAGAGTCACCTTTACACATCATTTTATAGTTTCTTCTTAAGTTTACAAACAGGAAATTAGGGACAATAAGAGTCCTTGAGCCCTGGAGGTAAAAAAAAACTTGCCCGGCATGGCTAAAATTCCAGAACAGTTATAATCAGCTAAAAGTTCTCATCACATGGATTGTGGGACTGAAGCGTATACATTCATGTATTTATATTGTCCGCCTTATGTCACTAACATGGTGTTTGGTCTACATGGAGGCTTATTATACCTTATATGTCTTGTTAAAAACGTAAGTATTCAATGCTAACAAATTATCCATTAAGGCCTTGCTTACACTGAGTGTATACAATGGATATATGAGATGGTGTGGGCTGTCATGAGCTATATATAACCTCAAGAGTTTGTCAGGGGCAAGTGTGCAGAGGATGGTGTCCGTCTTAGATCCAGGGGCTGTACAGGCTATATGTAGCCAACATACATTAACAAGTTTTTCCTGGGGTCCTGATTTGTAGATTCATTACTCTTAACCAATTTACTATTCCAGAGTGTTGGGGAGCTTGGTGTCCCCACTGGAGCTTTAACCTTGCCAGGCCGCTCGTCACCTATTAATGCCAGTAAAAGATATAGCAAAAATAGACATAAAAATAAACAGTGAAAAAGTTAAGTTAATTTTAACAATGACAGATTTTATAAGGATTGATCATCAATGTATCTTGTTGGAGGTGTATTGTTACCCCAACGGGGCCTTACCGCAGTGTAGCGGAAGCTAGATTTACAGGGACTGGAGCAGGTGGCTATAGTGCTACCTAGTGCCAGGATATGTCATAATGGCTTGGTCCACAGGTACAGACCTCGTCCACACCTCTTTCAGGAAGATGCAAGAACAGGGGGACCCCCCTGGGGCACACCCAGTGTATGTGTGGTCAGAGTTCCTTGTGATGTTAGCGGCAGGCCAGGGATTACACTTGACAATGAGAATCTTGTGAAGTTTCTTTAATGGCAAACACAGTCCACACAACAGCAGGTAACAAGCTGAAAACAGTTGTTCCTGCAGGCACACAGGGAGGGGGATTGGTTGGCTGTGACAATGATTCCAATCAGTGTCGGACTGGAGGACCTGGGGCCCACCAGAGAAAATCTTTTTTGGGGCCCGCCTTTCATGTAAATAGAATGAATACTATAGAACCCAAGACACGTTGGGGCAGATTTATCAGAAGCATTCAACATTAAACAGCGTAAACAGAGACGGACAGATTTATACTGCACCAGGTATCATCCAGCCTCGCGATATATGAATCTGGATGATAAATATGTTATAGTATAAGTCTTTTTTATATAAATTTGCACCTTCTATTAGTTGGTTTAGATTACATAAAAAAAGGCTGATTTTTGGGCACTTTTGAAACTGGCACAGCCCCTTTACTCATATTAGTTGCAAAACTGTCAACCGCATTGCAAAGCACAGTACACAAATACAGTACCAGAACCATATAAAATACAACATTTGTACATTGCCAACGACAACCTTGGTCATAACAACACAAGTGACATTACTGTACGGGAAGCCCCAGGCAGGGAAGATATGGTTACTTTATCCACCAACCTTTAGATGAGAGACAGACCTAAGAGCGAAATCTAGAGAGTGCTAAAAAATGTCTATTGTGACTAAGCAGTGACTATATAGTAGTCAGATACAAGGTAAACACAGGGGCTCTGCAATACTCTCATTCTCCATGAAATAACAATTCTAAGACATATTTTTCTCCAAATCCTGGATTGAGCATCTGTTATTTCTTCGTATATGTATGCATAATGTGACAAATGGGTGTTCCCATTACTTGTGTTAGAGACCTATGCTCAATATACACTACAAGTGTCCTGTCATCGCCTGGGACACATCCTATTTGGCTTCACTTAATGAGACTTTATGTAGTGCTACATAACTATAGAATGACAGCTGTTACAGCTCCAATGCTGTATACTGCTGCTGTATCCCCATGTATGGCCGTATACTGCTGCTGTATCCCCATGTATGGCCGTATACTGCTGCTGTATCCCCATGTATGGCCGTATACTGCTGCTGTATCCCCATGTATGGCCGTATACTGCTGCTGTATCCCCATGTATGGCCGTATACTGCTGCTGTATCCCCATGTATGGCCGTATACTGCTGCTGTATCCCCATGTATGGCCGTATACTGCTGCTGTATCCCCATGTATGGCCGTATACTGCTGCTGTATCCCCATGTATGGCCGTATACTGCTGCTGTATCCCCATGTATGGCCGTATACTGCTGCTGTATCCCCATGTATGGCCGTATACTGCTGCTGTATCTCCATGTATGGCCGTATACTGCTGCTGTATCTCCATGTATGGCCCTATACTGCTGCTGTATCTCCATGTATGGCCGTATACTGCTGCTGTATCTCCATGTATGGCCGTGTACTGCTGCTGTATCTCCATGTATGGCCGTGTACTGCTGCTGTATCTCCATGTATGGCCGTGTACTGCTGCTGTAGCTCCATGTATGGCCGTGTACTGCTCCTGTAGCTCCATGTATGGCTGTGTACTGCTCCTGTAGCTCCATGTATGGCTGTGTACTGCAGCTGTAGCTCCATGTATTGCTGTGTACTGTGGCTGTAGCTCCATGTATGGCTGTGTACTGCGGCTGTAGCTCCATGTATGGCTGTGTACTGCTAATGTAGCTCCATGTATGGCTGTGTACTGAGGCTGTAGCTCCATGTATGGCTGTGTACTGCAGCTGTAGCTCCATGTATGGCTGTGTACTGCGGCTGTAGCTCCATGTATGGCTGTGTACTGAGGCTGTAGCTCCATGTATGGCTGTGTACTGAGGCTGAAGCTCCATGTATTGCTGTTTACTGCCGCTGTAGCTCCATGTTTGGCTGTGTACTGAGGCTGTAGCTCCATGTTTGGCTGTGTACTGCTCCTGTAGTTCCATGTATGGCTGTGTACTGCTCCTGTAGCTCCATGTATGGCTGTGTACTGCGGCTGTAGCTCCATGTATGGCTGTGTACTGCTCCTGTAGCTCCATGTATGGCTGTGTACTGCGGCTGTAGCTCCATGTATGGCTGTGTACTGCGGCTGTAGCTCCATGTATTGCTATTTACTGCCGCTGTAGCTCCATGTTTGGCTGTGTACTGAGGCTGTAGCTCCATGTATGGCTGTGTACTGCTCCTGTAGCTCCATGTATGGCTGTGTACTGCTCCTGTAGCTCCATGTATGGCTGTGTACTGCTCCTGTAGCTCCATGTATGGCTGTGTACTGCCGCTGTAGCTCCATGTATGGCTGTGTACTGTGGCCGTAGCTTCATGTATGGCTGTAGCTCCCACAACATTCATTACAGGGCCCTGCCCATCCCACGCCTCCCTCCCTCCACAGCATCCATTACAGGGCCCCCCATCCCCCTCCCTCCACAGCATCCATTACAGGGGCCCCCCATTCCCCTCCCCCACAGCATCCATTACAGGGCCCCCCATTCCCCTCCCCCACATCATCCATTACACGGCCCCCCATTCCCCTCCCCCACAGCAACCATTCTAGGGCCCCCTCCCCCCACAGCATCAATTAAAAGGCCCCCTCCCCCATAGCATCCATTACAGGGCCCCCTATCCCCCTCCCTCCCACAGCATCCATTCTAGGGCCCCCTCCCCCACAGCATCCATTACACGGCCCCCCCATTCCCCTCCTCCCACAGCATCCATTATAGGGCCCCCTCCTCCCACAGCATCCATTCTAGGGCTCCCTCCCCCACAGCATCCATTACAGGGCCCCCTATTCCCCCTTCCCCCACAGCATGCATCCATTACAGGGCCCCCTCCCCCCACAGCATCCATTCTAGCCCCCTACCCCACAGCATCCATTACAGGGCCCCCTATCCCCCTCCCTCCCACAGCATCCATTCTAGGGCCCCCTCCTCCACAGCATCCATTACAGGGCCCCCTATTCCCCCTTCCCCCACAGCATGCATCCATTACAGGGCCCCTTTCCCCCACCGCATCCATTAAAGGGCTCTCTCCCCCATAGCATCTATTACAGGGACCCTCTCCCCCATAGCATCTATTACAGGGCCCCCCTGCCTTCTGCAGCTTACATTACAATGCTCCTTACACTTACCGCCTCATTAAAAGCTGCTGACTCCGGCTCCTATGGTCCCGCCTGCCTTTCTACCCACTTCCCATCAGTTCAGCGCGCACAATGATGCCGGCAGGCGGCAGCGCGCACACTGATGCAGCCACCGCTGCGCACAGTGAAGTCGCCTCAGACAGTGACGCCGCCGCGCACATGAAGCCGGCAGTGCTCACACTGCTGCCACCGCAGCTGCGGACGCCCGCGTCAGCAGTACACTGTGACCTGGTGCTGGCGGAAATAGCTTCCGCCAGCACCTGATCACAGACACGGTTTTAGTATGTAAGTGTCGGGACTCGGGCCCACCGGAGGTTTCTCCGGTGCTCCGCCGGGCCAGTCCGACGCTGATTCCAATGTGGAAAAGGTATTTACGAGTACTTCTGCATTGATCCAGTGGTCAGAAGGTTGGTAATAGGAGCCAGGTTGACTTTGCTGCTTGGACAGCAATCTATGTGCACAAAAGACAAAGAAGAACAACCTAGAAATCCAGACAGAGAGAGAATTTATAGACTCTCTGTTCAGGACACCAACCAATCACATCCTGGGATTCTTCAGGTAAGATATCAAATGTTGCAACATGAACATCACATCTTAACCTTTCAGTATTACACATGATATACTGCAGGTATCATCATTACATTCAAGCAGTAAATTACATCAAAGGTCAGCTATAGAAAAAAAAATACAAAAAACAAGGGAACCCAAGTCTTAAAGGTGAAGGAAGTTTAAAGGTGGCATGGGAGCTCTTGCTAAATTCTCTACAGTTGACCAGGAAATTAACTGGAGCTAAAAAATCCACTTTGGTAGCCACTAAGATATTTTTCTTATGGATCGGGTCGATGCTGTATTTATAAAGCATTGGCCCTCAGCATTCTTTCCTAAGGTGGACAGAACCTAAGCCAAATACATTGTGCTTTGGAATAAGTTATAGTACCAGGCTCACCCACTTATATGGACTCCAACAATGCACTCCCTTTATTCTCTTTAGAAAAAAACACCAATAGTTGGTTGTAGGATTGATGTAAAAGTTGCAGAAAACCGCATAAATAACAGAAGAGACCTGGTTTATATTTACATGGGGATCTTACTGGGAAGATCTCTGGGCTGCTCGTACATCTAACATAGGATTGTTACTTTCACCCTGTATATTTGTCTTGCTATTCAATATACCAGGAAACAGATACATACACATTCAGCTGTGTGAGCAGGTAAGAGAGATTTCCCCAGCTTTCGCTAAGTAGATATCATAGTCTTACATTAGAGGAGAAATGTGTGTAATGTTTGCTCCAGACTTAAGTGAATGTGTGTATATGCAGTTATATGCCTCTCACATTCATCCCCATTGCAAAAGCACCAACTGTGATATACAGTAGGTAAAGGTATACAGAAAAGCTTTATAACAGAAAGCACATTGATTCTCACATTTTTCTATGGATCTGGAGAGATCTTGTATGGATCTTGGATCTTGTACACCAAAATTACATCAAAAAGTAAAGGACTGAACTGTTTAGATGTGTGTAGATTCACATTGCTTGCTCCTCTGTGTGTGCATAACAGAAAAAAGTTCTCCAACAAAAAAGTTTATTTTTATCTTTCACATTCAAGAGTGGACATACCATGTATTAGAGCAGGAGAAGATGAGCAGATTTTACATAGTGTCTCATCTACATGTAGCATGTTAAAGAGCAGGAGGAGCTGAGAAGCTTTTTAATAGTGTGCTATCTGCAGGCAGCATTTTGTATAACAGGACAAGCTGAGCAGATTGTACACAGTGTCCTTACTGTAGGCTGTATATTAGAGTGCAAGGAGCTGAACATGTTATATGACAATTAAAGGGAATATACAGGCTATACTATATCATACCGTCTAAAGATAGATGTTACAGAGCTCCTCACGCTCTATAACATGCTTCCTGCACCTCGAACACTACACACAATCTGCTCTGCTCCTTCTGTTCTATAACATACTGCCTGCACACAGAACACTGTGTACAATCTTCTCAGCTCCTCCTGCTCTATAACATGCTTTCTGCTGCTAGAACGCTCTATACAATCTGCTCAGCCTCTACTTTTCTATAATCTTCTGCTTGCATATAGGTTACAACCTACTAAACTCCTCTTGCTCTATAACATGTTGCCTTGAGATCTGAATTAATTTTTGAGTTGACACGTTCCTTTTGATTGTTATCCGTAGACATTTATAGCATATTCACAAGAAAACAACATTAATGCCTCATAACTGTGACACTTGTCTAACTGGAGAATTGGGGACGCATTTGTGACAATCATCCTCATAGAAACCAGCTTCTATATATGTCTCTATTCGTGTAGCTCGTCCTTGTTCAGAAGGATGAAGCCTGAGGTGATATCCCCTTGAACACAGACGTCTTGTCTCTCCTTCCGTTGCCTCATTATTCTTCTGTGTAGGAGATGGAGATGTGTCAGATTGAGGGCGGTAAACATCCTGTGAGGGGACAGGATAGCGCTGCCGAATGAAGGCGCAGATCCCACACTCACATGTGCTTTAAATACTTGACACTTTGATATTGAGGGAGAGAGTACAAGGCCAATCGCAGACGTTGTGTGGGTAGACCGAGGATTAGCAGACTGTATCTGTGATCTGGAACGCGCACTTCTGTTTTCCCTCCTACACGTCACCCTGCGGCACAAAGGTGCACACACAAATGTGTATTGTCACAGGAGGATAGCCACCAAATCCTCTGACCCTATAGCGAGCAATGCGGCACACGCTGTACATAGGAAGCATTTACCTTTTGTTTAACTCTTTGCATCACTTGCAGCAACTTATACGTTATATATTCACAAAATCTGCTCCACCAGGCTCTCATAGCTAATACTACAACATTTTATCCAGGATATCAAATCTCCTGTTCTCTAGTTGGATGGCTGATGTTAGATTAGATCTCCCTAAACCCTCTGTAACCAACAGAGCATCAATTATGCATCATTTCTATATTCCTTCATTGTATATACATGATCCCATAGAGATGAGAATAGTAGATACGAGCTTAGGCTTTAAAACACAAATGGGGCTGCTAACTGCTTGGAAACTGGCACCAGATCATCCCATTAAATGTTCAGCCCCTTAGGTGGGGTATGAAATGTCCTTTCTAGAACTCCCTGATTTTCTGTAAAATCTTACCCATAAACCTATAAAAAATAAACTTCTGAGCAGAGAAGAGTCATATTTGCTTAGAGGATGCATGGCGAGTGTCACTTAAGACAATTTTGGTCTCCTAGTACCAACATGGTGGCATCATAAAAAAACATTTGGTGTCACAATAAAGAAATGAATCTCGTCTTTCACATCACATCAGGCTTGTAGTTCTGTAATCTACAGAGCCGGAGATTTAGGCTTGCAATAGAACGAAAGATACAATTACGAAACTTGACTCATTTTAGGCAAATATGACTCTTTGCTGCTCATTTTCACATGACATTGGAGGACAATTTTTTATAGTTAAATAGTTGAGGATTCGCATAAAGGGAATTCTAGAAAGGACATTTCCCCTAGTGGAGGGGGGGATTTCATGGGGTAACTTCTGGTGACCGGTTTCATTAAAGTCTCTGTTCATGTCCTTAATCAGAATCTATACTAATATCAGGATCTATTAGTAGGTTTATTCAACAGCAATTTTGTATAATTCACAACTGGAAAAGGAAAAGTATTTTACTGAGGGAGAGTAATTTGGGTCCATATCTTATCTGCCATTGTGATTCTAAGATCACCCCTTTACATTTCTTTATTATAGTCCATTACCTTGTAAGTTACATGCAGTTGACCCTCATTATTATAAGGGGGCCGGGGCCCCACACATAGTCTGTACAGGGATGGAAGCATCGGAAACAGCGTAACACAACCCATCTCTATAACTTGTACAACTTGTTTTTGGTTATAAAAGTAAAAGAAGGATGGTCATGGGAAAAACCTCTTCCACATGGTCCTGTAAATGTTTTATAGTGGGGTACATCTGGGGTCGTACAGCATCTTACCTACAGATTACAAGAACTGGATTTTGTTCTTCGGTTTAGGGCTGTCAATTCTTTGCTCTACCCTTGTGTGCCATCTAATTCTCATAAGCAATTAGCTCATCACAAGATTTTTAATGAATCACCGGTTGAGGAGATGAAAGGTGGAGATATGTCGATATACAACATCATATTGTATTGTAGGACTGACCTCTTCCTCAGTGATCAGAAGAGGAAAAAACTGAATTATGAGGCGGTTTGCTGGTTAAATGACATATTTTCATGGTAGCAGCTTGCAAATTTACTTGATATGTGTGTGGACTAATTAGATGAATTAAGTATGCATCAAGCATCAAGACAGGTGGCAAATCAGATTGAAGACGACTTCTGCTCTAATCCATCACATTCATCCCGGGAACACAAGTACAGTAACTTTATTAATAGATACACCTACATTCATCATCTCATTGATAAAGGATGAAAGGAAATTTATGGCAGCGCAATTTGTGTTTTGGAAGGTGGAGTCTACGCCACACTACGTAGATGATTTGCCTTAATTCCTACCAAATGCAAGTTGTATCAATCACAGAGAGTTTGGTCCTTCGTCAACATACACTTGGCAGAAATGAAGCACTTCACATGCCAAGTTATTGTCACAGCTGGCCGAGCCGCTGGAACTCACATGAGTAATATTTTGGCCGCTTAATTTATGCAATTTTACGTTAAAAAAAATGTGTTTCTTGTTAAGGTGAAATTACACTGTAACGGAGATGTTATATGGCTATTTCTGTCTATAGAGTTATACATTTCAAATGTGTGATCGCTATCAACCTTTAACCATTTAAATTTGATATATTCTGTATTATGTCTCTTACATTTCTAATAACCTGAGGAAGGTATCGTATGGTAGATGGAATGACAGCTGCTCCGACACCTGGTACTGCAGTCATTACCTATAAGAGAACCTCTAAACAGATGAGTGCAGTGTCGGACTATCTCTTATAGTCATTGGGGCCATGTATGATTGGCTTTTTGACATAGAAAAAGACAAACCTAATTGTCGTGCTTTGGCGCAAAGCCATGAAAAATGCGAGGCATCGATGGGTATAATTACCTCCAGTCTACTGCTCGTCATAATGCAGGTCCAATGCAGGGGGTATCAAGATCAGCGTGAGAACACTGCCTTCATACATGGAATAGGAATACAGTAAGCCATAGTGGATTGTAATATAGATGGTCTGGGAGGCCGCCAAGGGGCCCAAAGCTGCTAAGGGGCCCATGAAGCACTTGAAGTAATTACCAAGTTTGATACTGCCCTGAAGAGATAATAAAGATAAGGAGCTCCAGCAATGAAATCCTCAATCTCTCAACACAAATGTATACAAGCGTCCTAGGAGATACTCCAAAGGTTCTCCAACTGCAGAACTCAAAGTGGACAGATGAGACCAAAGTAGCTTGATCCTAGTATGATGGAAGTAAATGCCATTAAATAATTAGACTTGTAATGGATCACAATTTTCGTAAAAGCCCAAGGCCCTTGGCCATCTTCATCCACCCCTGAGAGGAAGCCTGCTGCACCATCAATTACGCAGAGTGGGAACCCCCTTGTCATGATTGGTGTTCAGACCCCTACAGATCAGACTGTATTGTCAAGTGATCCTCCAATCAAGTATAAATAATCCCAAAATAAAAATGAGATTCACCTAGTAGCCAGTGTCCATTCTTCTATACTACGTAAATTAGGGACCTAAAACCTAAAAATGTAGAGACATACACATGCGTTTCTCAATCTACAGGCGAGCGATGTTAGTAATAAACTCCTGTCTAGTAATCCTAGTGAATGTCAGGGCATCTGTTCTGAGATGTCTGATAATGGCCACAGCTCGAAATGTTTATTCAATGGGAAATGTCTCAAGTTTAAGAGCTTTTCATGTTAGTATTGGCTTTATTATCTAAGTCAACTTTTGCTTCTGCCTCTTTTTAAAGTGAACCTTATGGAAACATTTAAATGACTTGTATTCATTTATCATCTTTAGTCAAAGCACAGACTGGTATTTTTTACCCCGTTTTCTCCTTTGTGACCAATTTCAGTAAATGGCAAAGATGACAGCAAAGAGACAGCAGTCTTCACTGGGTCAGTAGAGAGTGGAAGGTTACTTAGCCCAGCAAAAACCTTTGTACTATAAACACATAACGTCTGCCTCACTATGTAGAAATATAAAAAGTGTCTGAAATATAAAAAGTGGCCCTGTATTAAAAAAAATCAGAATATCCAAAAAGATTTATGCCCTGGCGCAAGGGGATGGGATTATTGTAAAATAACAATGGTGCTCCTGTCATGGCCCATAGCCCATCAGTGACCTTGAAGTTGGCTTTCCCTTTTTCCTATCCCTCATATTAGTCAGTGTAGGGAATGTCATCCAAACTGAGGATTGTCAATAAGCGCATATAAGAACACACTCTTCCTTCAACCAGATTTGGATTTTTAACTCCATTACAATTGTGATTCTTTGACTACTCTACTAAAAATAATTTTGTATCCACCACACTCCCTTGGTTTAACTCCCCATGCTGACCTTGATGTTGGCTTTCCCTTTTTCCTATCCCTCATATTAGTCAGTGTAAAGAATGTCATTCAAACTGTGGGTTGTCAATAAGCACATATAAGAACTCACTCTTACTTCACCAGGGGAGGATTTAGACTGCCATGGGCCCTGGGCTGTAGGAATATTATAGTCCCTACAAGTCTGGAATTCGCTTCTGGAGGCTCTCAATCTGCAGTTCCAGGACCCTCAAATGTCCTGAAATTACTTTTGCGTACATGTGTATTGAAAGCAGGAACAGATGTACAAGAATTTAATAGGTGCAGTTCGTTCTCAGTATAAAATTTGGTGCCTGGTTTGGGTCGCCGTGGGCCCCCTAGAAGGTTTGGGCAGTATGGGCAGTAGGAATACTGCCCAAACGGCCTATATTATAATCCACTGCTGCTCCTGACATTGCAAGATCTTTTTTTCAAATTCCAGTTTTAAAATATATTGTAATATTTGACTATATTATATGTAATTGTAATGTATCTGTTTAAAATATATTATGTTATTTTCCCTTTAACATGTTATTCAGTTATTTTACTAACTGAAATCAGTTTCCTCTTTAAAAAATTGGGTGCCAGCCCCTTAGAGAACAGATATTTCAATTAAGCAAAAACAGATGAAAATGATTCTATCTCCATACACAGCTCATTAATAGCAAACCACTTAATTAAAATTTGTATTGCGAACGCAGTAAACAAATGCCTTTGCAAAGCAGGACATTAATAAAAGAGAGTAATCTCTGGGAATCAGCGGTGTCAGGCCGGCAGGAGAGACTGGAATAATGAGTGCAGCTCTGAAGTATGGTGTGTACAGATCATGTATGTAAACACGCTGCAGACGTGATGTTGCCTGCTCGACACCAGGGAACGCTGTGCCTCCTCTTCTGTTATACACCATAGACAGCCAGCAGAATTAATAAATAACTATACACCCTATACACAACATTCGGAACCCTCACAAGATTTGCATTATGTAAATTTTACTGTTTTGGCTTCTAGGTTAATAAACTCCACATAAAAAAATGTAAAGTGTATGCAGATATTCCTGTTCAGAATTTAGAATAGTAAATGAATAATTTTATGTCACCATCAAACAATCAAAACCGGAAAGCATCGAACTCCACAAAAATGGTAAAAGGAGCCTAAAGCGAAGGTCAGTGTGTATTGATATGTAAATTATTTTAGTTATATGTAAAACTTTTTGTTACTGCAGACCCAATGGAATTTCTGAGACCCAAGGAAAACCCCTTTAAAAGCGTTTAGGGCAACAGACCACAGTCTGCCTGAAGTCTATGCGGTGACATCACAGCATGGAAGAGACCTTACTATCACTGGAGAATTATTTTGCCTAATGGATCCGCAATTCCACATCTCCAGTGTGAGTTTTCGACAAAAGGATCTTTGGAAACCTTTGAAATCTAAGAGGACAACATCAGCATGCTCTAGCTCAGTGGTGGTGAACCTATGGCACTGGTGCCAGAGATGGCACTCAGAGGCCTCTCTGTGGGCACATGGGCTGTCTCCCAGGCACAGAGATTGCCAGACAAGGCATCTTCCTGCAGTCTCAAGCAGTCCAAGTAGTGCCCTGCTATTTTAAAGTGACCCATCCTGTGTAAATTTCCCATTTTATAAGATTAGTCATCTTGAAACCATGAATCAGAACCAACATTAATAATAATTATTAATAATTCCTTTATTTATATAGCGCACACAGATTCTGCCGCGCTACAAAGAGTCCCCAATGGGGTTCACAATCTAATTCACCTACCAGTATGTTTTGGAGTGTGGGAGGAAACCGGAGGATATGGAGGAAACCCACAGAACACAGAGAGAACATACAAACTCTTTGCAGATGTTGACCTGGGACTTGAACCCAGGACCCCAGCATTCCAAAAATCTTTGCACAAAACAATGGTAATTTGGGTATACATAAGAAGTACCCCGATTCCTGGACATGGTATGACTTGTAGTCTATATTATTAGTTAACTGGTGGGTGGAGACTATCTTTAATGATACATCGAAATCCAATTACTGAGTATCATGTTTGAAAAGTATGGATCCACATATGTTTACTTTGTGCTTGTCAATCCTCCCTAATCACCTGACAAAATGTTTTATAGCTAGTCCCATGACCCAAATGGGAGGGGCTTATCACACACAAGCCTCCTTCAGCGTTACCCATGGATGGTTGCACCAAAAATGCGTCAAATGCACCAAATGTAGTGCGGCTGTGCTGGCTTTCATGCGACAGAAATCTGGGCGCGTGCCATCGGACGACCTGACTGATTCAGACTGAGCGCGGAATTTAACTTTCAAATTGTGTCGCAAGATCAAGCACTTACATGCACCAGGAAGAAGAAGGTGAACTCTGTCGGCACATGCAGGATATCGGACGCACGATCATAGTAAATCGCGGCAGAGTGCATTCCGGTCGGACAACGCGTCAGGGAACGCGTCAGGATGGGTAGGTAAATGTGCCCCTGAATGTTAAAGGTCAACCTAAAAAGAGATGGTTCTCACTTCCGGAGCAGTGCAGGGGGCCCCAGATAATTAAACACTCAGCCCCAGTATTCAATAACCTGGCGCACCCTGCACATTAGCGAGGCAAATTTTACATAGAAGCTCAGTAGTGATAAATCTTGGTACATTTTTTCATACTCTTTTTTTTTTGTTGCCTGAGAAAAATACCTACAAATAAATCCGTGCATATTATGTAAAATATCTATTGACAACAAGTGTTCTCATAGAACAGCAAAACATGCACATCATGTCAAGGAAAATATTTCTGCATTTGCCTTGAGTGGGAGAAATAAAGTCTCTTTATATAATGGATAAAATACATGAAGACTGCCAAAAACAAACTCACAAACAGAAAATAATGTCATTCTTGTTCATGTAGATTTTGCTACTATTGTGTAGGGAGAGGTTGATTATTCAACATTTAAAGTGAATCTATAAGATAGTTTCTGCTGTTCTGATCTTAAAGAAAATCTCCTATCAAAATCCATCATGACAAACCAGGGACACTTACTCATAGATCCAGGCACCGTGACTGTGGTAATCTTCTTATATTAGTTATCCATGGCCTCCTTCCTGCTAATCTACTTTTCAATTTATACTAATGAGCCAGAAGGACTCTGACATGATCATAGCCCCTACTTCCTGTAGCTTCATAGGCTGTTACACTGTGCATGAGCACTTCCTCACTTCTATTGTATGAGATTACAGCCAACAGAGTCAGGGGAAGTGCTAAAGGAGCAGGGGAGAGAAATATTAGCATCATTTGCATAATTGTAACATTTTTATAAGGAAGGAGGCCGTGGATAACAAAGGTAAGAGGATTACCACAGTCACAGTGCCTGGATCTACGAGTAAGTGTCACTGGTTTATCCATGTTTGGTTTTAATGGTCGATTTCCTTTGAAGTTGATATGATAGAAGGAGAAAATGTGAACCCTGGGATGTACAGTAAGAAGTTTATGTCATTTGGAGCTGGAATAAAAGGCAGGATCAATCTTCACATGACTCCTAGACGTCCTAATTGCCCACACCCCACAGATACATTGATTGACAGCCGTCTGTGCATACACAAACATACTTAAATAACCCCATGGTGTTCAGGCAGGGATAACAAAAAAGAAGGACCCTGCTCCATATCCTGGTTCCAGGGACCATTTTTATTCTTCAGACAATTCTGCCCGGGCTTATAGTGTTGGTGGTCATGGGACTTGCTATGTCTAATTGTTGTCCTCAGAAGGCCCAGTAACGGGGAAAAGAACAACATCAACTTCAACCTTTTCCGGGTCTGAAAGCCAAAGCAGGGTAGGTATTCTTTATTTTATTTTTATTTTTTTTGGAAAATCCCTCTAAAGGGTTTTATCAACTTTGCTATTCCCTACAGAATAGAGAATAATAATCTGATTAGTGATGGTCCAACTTGTGGGACCCCCACCAATCCTGAGAATGGATTGCCGCAGTTCATGAGAATGGAGGTCCCCATATTCACTAACTGAATGGAACGGCAGCTAAAGAATGATTTCTGCCACTTGATTCACCTCTCTGAGAACATAAGAAAAAGCCAAGCACAGAGAGAGTGCCAGAGGTAGCCCATGGATAGGGAATAACAATCAAAGTTGGTACTACCCCATTTATGTGATGCTACATAAAATGCCTTTACCCTGCTCTGTGAGACAAGACCCAGAAACATTTCTGTCAATAGTTGAGCATGTCTGATTTGGTAGGTAGGATATTGTTTGTGAAATAAAAAGTTATACAATTTACCAATATACTTTTTGTATCAATTCCTCATGGTTTTCTAGATCTCTGCTTGCTGTCTTTGGATAGAAGGCTTTTCTGGTTAGTGGATAGAAATCTGTCCATGGTGTGTGATGGACACGTAGGTGCATGTGCCGTCAGTATCACACGGCTCCGGTTACTTTCTGTGATAATTACAGCTCATGCACCTGCTTGAGACCATGGAGAGATTTCTATCCACTGGAAGTAAACATAGACGGTTTCTATAGAAGGACAGCAAGCACTGATCTAGAAAACGGTAATGAATTGATACAGAAAGTATATTGTAAATCGTGTAACTTTTCCTTACACAAACATAATGGGGGTCATTTACTAAGGGCCCAATTGGCGTTTTCCCGACGTGTTACCCGAATATTTCCGATTTGCGTCAATTTTCCCTGTATTGCCCCGGGATGTTGGCGCACGCGATCGGATTGTGGCGCATCGGCGCTGGCATGCACGCAACGGAAATCAGGGGGCGTGGTCGTACGGAAACCCGACGGATTCGGAAAAACCGCCGCATTTTTTTTAAAAAAGTGTCGCAGGACTCGCGCTTACCTTCACCAAGTATAGGCCGGTGAACCACAGTGCATTCCGGCGGGTCTCGGCGGACTTCAGCGCAGCAGCGCCACTTGGTGGACGTCAGAGGAACTACCTTAGTGAATCCCAGCCGGACCCGAATCCACCGCAGAGAACGCGCCACTGAATCGCAAATGGACCGGGTAAGTAAATCTGCCCCAATATCATACTTGTTCTCCCATGGAGTATAACTCCTCAAAGGGGTTTTCCCACAAACAAAAGTTAGGCCCAATCCATTGGATCATCATCACTGAGACCCCCGCAGATCACGAAAACAAGGGAGGTACGTGGGACCCCATCAGACCCCTCATCGCTCCATGAGAGTAATGTAGCAGACGGCCGCACATGACCAGGCCGCTGACAGAGATCAGTGAGCGCGGTGCTCGGCAATTTCCGTCAGCTCCATAGAGATTAATAGTGCAGAACGGTCATGTGTAACTGTCTGCTCCAATAGTCTGGCGGAGTGACGAGGGGTTCGACAGAGATCTCCATCAGACCCCTCATTTTCGTGATCTGTTGGGGTTTCATCACTTGGATAGGGCCTAACTTTTGTTTGTGGAAAAACCCCTTTAATGGGAAACAGTATACTGTGTTCTACTATATAAGCTGTGGTATGTTCCGCACTTACTGTATGTGATACTAGATTAGGGGTTAAGGTGGATGTGTGAAGACTTCACGCCGCTGTGGACAGTTTTTAGTTTTCGATCTGCAATTTGTAGAGGTTACTGCTGACTAGTCATGCAGATCCAATAAAACTATGATTATGGATGCAATTGGCAATGCTAAAATGTAACACTAATTAGGCAGATTTTTTAGCTTCCCGCCAGTTAAAGAGGTGCTTTAATTAACCTGACTGATGTGGCGCCTCAGCAACTTAATTGTACAAATTAAGATTTCATGTAGAGAAGGATGTCAAGATACACGCGAGGTTATGTGCTGAAGTCTTCCAAATGCTAAATGGGAGCAGAATCCATGAAGAATAACCTCGCCGGATAGGTAGATTTATTATACATTAGTCTTACTATAGAGCCCTGCGCCAGGCCAGGAAGTTATTGATCTGAGAATCATTATTACATCTTATTAAATGCCTTTGAGCTGATATTAAAGGAACACTCCAGGCGGATTCATTGAATTATACCTTGAACAGGGCCTGAAGGGAGGAGCAGGACTCCAGGTTCTAGGAATACAATGAAAATGAGTCCTGCTCCTCCCATCAGGCCCTGCACCATGTATTATTCAATGAATTGGCCTTGACTGGAGTGTTCCTTTAATAAATCTATTATGTGATATTCACCAGCTATTGAATAGTACATAAGGTTTATTTGCAGGGTAAAGACCCCAAGGATAATCGCCCAAAATAAAAGGTCAATAAACAGTATACAAATATCCAAATATTCATAAAGTCACTTTCACTTTCACTCAGAACATTTTGCAAAAAACTTACAATGGAAAAGCACTATGTGTAAACATAGCCAAACCTGATTAAAAAATAAATTAAAGGGAATGTCCGTAAATCTTGCTTGTCTATACCACAGGAAGCCGTTGGATGTGTGCAGTGTCCAGGTTCTGTAACTTCTATTAGTGAAGTAAATAGAAGCCAAACTTGCAGTTAGTGCTCCTGGCCACTACATAGAGTATGGACCCATCAGCTTCTGTTTCAGCTCATGATTGCTATGCTCTGCACCCCATAAGGAGATATTATTATCCTAAGGTTAGGCCAGCAGTAAAAATATAGGGCAAACTTTACTAAAATGACACAGTAGGGCAGTGATGGCTAACCTATGGCACTGGTGCCAGAGGTGGCACTCAGAGCCCTTTCTGTGGGCACTCAGGCCATCACCAGAGATGACTCCAGGTATCTTCCTGCAGTCCCAGACAGCCCAGGACTTGCTGTGCACAGAGCTATTTTAAAGTGACAGCTCAACCTGGGACTATTTTCTGCTTTATTGTTGTCCTCAGGTGCTGGTATCAATGAAAACTGACAGAGAAGGGAGTATAAATCACAAATTACATTTCTGTGTTGGCACTTTGCCATAAATAAGCGGGTCTTTGTTGTAGTTTGGGCACTCGGCCTCTAAAAGGTTTGCCATCACTGCAGTAGGGTCTTTCAGCCCTACCAAAACCTGACGACTTGTACAGATCACGTGATCATTTCCGCAAGCCTAGGAAAGTATATCCTGCAGCACCTTGTGATGGTCTCAAACTGTTACTCTTGTCCTTAACCTAGTAAAGTTTTGGATAATGAATCTAGAAATGGCATCCTCACCATATGGGTAAAAAGTGTGTAAGGGAAAGAATAAAGAAGAGAGAGCGCACAGGACTCAAGTGGAGAGGTTTAGTCGGCACTTGATAATAACGTGACACAGAAAACTTGGGCTGATCCAGACTTTAGGTGCTTAGGTGAAGCCTGATTTCTTTATCCTTAAAATGGCACACTACACTACACTACGGTTTTCAGGTTTGGACTGAAGCCTTCAACACATTCAAATCCTAAGCTGACGAAGGCTTCAGTCCAAAGCATATTTTTTTCTGTGCCTCGTACCTAGTTTTGTAATAGTTACCAAACGTTAAAAAAAAGTCAAAGTAAAAAAAACTGCACCAAACTTAGAAATAATGCAACAAAAAATGCACAGCATTTACTCTTTCCTAAAAATGTGAACGTATGAAACCACACTTAAAGGGGTATTCTGGGTGTAGTTAGTTATTACTCTTCCAAATGACAAGTGATAATTGTGAAAACTGTGGGGATGAGACTGCAGGGATCACCACAATGGGGTTCATTGTCCCTAGAATTCTTTAATATCCCTTTAAACTTTCTTACCTCCAGATGCCACTCTTTTATTGTTCCTAATCTAACATCAAAATAAAGCATGATAAACCAGGGACAGTTACTCATAGATCCAGGCACCGTGACTGTGGTAATGTTCTTATACTTATATCTACGGCCTCCTTTTCTTTTAAAATCTATTTTTAAAATTGTGCTAATGAATGAGCCGGAATGGCTCCTGGAGGTGTTAACCCTGCACTGCCTCACCTTCCTCCCTGCTCCCTCAGCACTTCCCCCTCCCTCTCCCTGCTGTGATCTCTCCCCGTGGGAGAGAGAAGTGCTCTTTGTACACTAACAGCTTGTGCAGCTGCAGCAAAGAGGGGCTCTGGTAACACCCCCAGAGCCTTTCTGGCTCATTAGCATAATTTAAAAAGTTGCTTTTAGACGGATAATACATATAAGTAGATTACCACAGACACAGTGCCAGGATTTATGAGTAAGTGCCCCTGGTTTATCATGACGGATTTTGTATTTAAGGTAGATATTATGTAACAGTAACTCCTAATGATATTAAGTGTTGCTCCTGTGATGTCTATATAGACAGTAAGCGGCTGATGAAAATGTGTCAGTTGTTTAGAAAATATTGATAAGTAAATCAGGAGCCGGTAATAACAGCTTCTAGTTCTGCTGCACCGCATGACTGTAATGATGAGAATGTGACTAATCACAGGGCGATATTAATTATCCAGCCTTACTGTGTAACCTCGCTTCTGCCGCTTGCTTTGCCTTAAACTGACATTTTAGAGAAAATTCAGAAATGCACTTTTATGGCCTTCTGTAACTAAGAAGAAGAAAGTGGAGATCCTGGGAGATATATAGAGGATCCCTGAAGGCACAATTACCTTATTGCCATAATTCTCTGAGTGTGCTGAGAACAGATGGTTTAAAGACTGGAAGGTCCGGCTAATTTGTCTCATAAAGGTATTTATGAGTTCCTTTGGTCAAGAATCAGCCCGGGTGACAAGTCCTGCCTGTTCAAAGATACTTTATTGGAGTTAAGATCTATGGCTGGAATGAAGCATTGCAGAAATCACTCCAGAAATCAGCGTGAAATGGCCTATTGATTGAGAGACTTCCCGAGGAAATTATGTGAAGGGCAGTTAATAAGGCAAAGACGCTTTCTACAAACAAGCTTCATGTAACACAAGTTTATTGTCCTGCGCCGCCTTTTGAAGTGACTGTAATTCCTGGATTTATTGACTAACAACTTGATGCATGACACAAAGCCTATTGTAGGAAACTGGTTCTCTACATAGGAGGAAATCCTACAATGTCCAGTTGGTGGCTTTGTGGAGTATCAGAGCTTCTACATTTGCCTTTATTGAGAACCACAATCTTAAAATAGATCCACGGCTGATGCCAAGCACAGGGTAGTAACTGCTGTGCAGGTATCATCATTGATGGTCAAGCTGGCAGATAGTATGACAGGGGTGTAATAGGGTGTGTGCCCCATGCGGGGAGAGAGCTGCAGTGACCTGGAAGTAGCAAACAGGTGACCTTCTGGTCTGTGGCGTAAATAGAATCTGATGGGCCAATCACAGTGCAAATTCTGTGCCAGGCCCCCGACTATAATGTATGGTTTATAGTAATAGTCTTCTCATATGGGAAAGTGACACCTTATAGGCCCCCTAAGCCTCTTGGGCCCGGGTGCGATCGCAACCGTTGCACCCCCTCAAATTACGCCCCTGCTTCTGGTATGTGTCACATTTAGATCCCTATATAATTTTAGCTAGATCATCAATAATGATATTGGACATCCTTTGTAATCCTTTGAAGAGGAAGGCAACTTAAATGGATTGGCCACTTATAGTAAACTTTATACTTACATATTATACATATTTTACTTACTCTGTTAAAGTATGTAGTTCACCTCTGGGATCGGCGCGTCAAGATGCCCACCAGAAGCAGGACTTCCTGTG
Source organism: Engystomops pustulosus (assembly GCF_040894005.1). NCBI lineage: Eukaryota > Metazoa > Chordata > Amphibia > Anura > Leptodactylidae > Engystomops > Engystomops pustulosus. The sequence goes on from NC_092413.1 coordinate 182,461,623, forward strand.
ATGTCTTGTGTCCTGCTTGCATCAGGCGGATGGAGAGGACTGTGCTGCATTACTATCTACATATACCCTTCATCATAACCACTACCATATCAGCGGTGGGCGAGGCAATGGACATCCACAAATGGGAGTAGTTATAAAGGAGATAGATAGTAATGAGGGCACAGCCCTCTCCATCCTACAGAAGCCAGCAGGACACAGGAAATCCGGAGTTCTTCTCCCGGCGGGGGGGGGGGAGGGGGGAGTCACAACATCCCTTTAACAATTCATTTGCCTAAATGAAACCCCATTTATCAACTTATCTAAGCCAATATCATGCGCTGGATGCCCACCCCACCCCAGAGGTCTCATCAAGTGTACCAAGAGGCTTCAGTGTCATAGTATATCTGGTGCAATCTGCAGTGCAGCACAGTCAACTCCATGTACCTCCCTGCCTTCTGGGATTGGAACTGCCGAAAAAATTCCTGGCCTTGCGCCAGGGATTGCGACTTTTTACAAGCCTTGTTCAAATCCCCCACATTATATCTCATGTATAAAACACACCAATCCGTCCCATTCTGTTTCCTGTTTAATACTACAAGGACCTTGTTAAAAGCATAGCCGCAGGCTTGGGAAACGAGTAAAGATCAAGGAGCTCCTCTATGTACAAAACTAAAAATATATCAACGAGGGGTTAATTCTATGCCAATGTCCCCCATGGACATGAATGCCTTCTATATTACATGAAAGTGTACTAAGGCCAGGGATAACAATAGTTAGTATTTGCTATAGACACAAATAATAGCAGGCCTATGTACATAGGGCTAGCACCACCCTGCTTTCTGGCTGACCTTACAACCAAACCCTAGTTAGGACATTGTATATAATGGAGTGAATATAAATATATAGCAAATTCTTTGTAACTGATAACAATAATGCATTTGACAAAGGAGGACGTGTAATATAATCTGAGCAGCATTTATGTAAGCACCTGACTGTATTGTACAAGCAAATGGAGCACTGACATGGAACAATCCGGCTGGAGAGAGTGCATTATCTATGGAGATAAAGCCCTGGTAATTTGTCAGCTGCATGCACTAATAACTCTTTTATTCCTCCCGTTTTTTAATAACATTCATCCGAAGATGAAGAGAGAACCTCTTTAAACAAATAGGGCTTTGATGTGCCTTTTCAGCTGCTGAAAGGCTGAGTCTTGTGAGAGCTCTTCTTGTTTGGAGGCCAGTTGCCCCGTTGCTTCGCAAGTCGTTGCGTGTTGACATACCTGGGTTCAGCCTATTCAAGCCGAGACTTAGGAATAATGCACATAAATCAAGTCACTTTCTATGTCTGCCCATCCCTGTTCTGCTTTATATTTCACTTCTTCTTATTCAATTGACTGTAAAAAGTGGAGTGAGTGAAGATCATGGTGGTCATAGGCGGCTCTACTGGCGATGAAATCAGGGAAGATGAGATTGTCAAGTGCATTACTGTCTTTCCGCATCTACAAAGATATGGGGGACATTTATCAGGGCTTGTACGTCAGTTTTGTGAAATAGTAGCAATTGCTTGTGAACTGCCAGGAACTGCTATTATTTTTCTCTTTATGCCAACTTCACACCAAGTGGTCAGGTAGGGGCTTGAAGGGGGATCAGTGCTGCGCACACGCTATAAGGCTACATTCACACAAACGTATGGGGGGCGTATATACGGCCGACGTATATAAGGCGTATATACGCCCCCCCCCATACATCGCAATGGCCTCACTGCGCTGTACGGGAGTGGTACTGTGCCGCACTATCTGTCCCTGTTGAAAGATAGCCCATGCACTGTGACTTTTCAAGCCTGGATGGTCACTGGTAGGATAAAAACCTGTCCCTGTGATATCACACAGGTGCACGGTTCATTATATCCCTGGTCATGTGATGTCACATAGGTGCATGGATCGTTATATCCCTGGACATGTGATGTCACACAGGTGCATGGTTTGTTATATTCCGGGACATGTGATGTCACACAGGTTCATGGCTTGTTATATTCCTGGTCATGTGATGTCACACAGGTGCACAGCTGGTTATATCCCTGGTCATGTGATGTCCCACAGGTGCACGGCCCGTTATATCCCTAGTCATGTGATGTCACACAGGCGCACTGCTCATATCCCTGGTGATGTGATGTCACACAGGTGCACAACTGGTTATATCCCTGATATTGTGATGTCACACAGGTGCACAGCCTATTATATCCCTGGTCATGTGATGTCACACAGGTGCACTGCTCATATCCCTGGTCATGTGATATCACACAGGTGCACATCTGGTTATATCCCTGATCATGTGATGTCACACAGGTGCACAGCTGGGTATATCCCTAGTCATTATGATGTTACACAGGTGCACAGCTTGCTATAGCCGTGTCATGTGATGTTACACAGGTGCACAGCCCAATATTTCCCTGGTCAAGTGATGTCACACAGGTGCACGGCTCGTTATATCCCTTATCATGTGATGTCACACAGGCGCATAGCTCATTACATCCCTAGTCATATGATGTCACACAGGTGCACAACTGGCTATAGCCTTGGTCATGTGATGTCACACAGGTGCACAGCCCATTATTTCCCTGGTCATGTGATGTCACACAGGTGCACGGTTCGTTATAACACACAGCTCTGATACCTCACATGAGCAGTTTTTATACACAGGAAGTATACAATGAAGCTTCCTGTTAAAAAAAACAGCAGCCAGAGATCTAGAAAACGATGATGAATTGGATTTAAAAATTAGATTTTTAACATTTTTAATGGAACAATAAAGCTTTATTGCACACACCTTAGAGATGGTCATTGCAGCCTGGGGATACAGTACAGTAAATTTCCAGCATCCAGAGATCTTCACCAGAGGTCGCAGTGGACAGAGATTTCCCTCTGTAACTAGGGGTCGTCTGTAAGTCGGGTGTCCTTAAGTCGGGCACTGTCCGTATTACTATTACAATAACTGAGCAAGAGAGTCTTCTTATGGTCCCTAAACATGTTTGTATTAGGCAGGGGTTACCTGTAGCCATTGAGGATCTTTTCACATGAAGGTCCTTGCTACCTGGAAGAATTTCTCCATTCCTCCAGGATTGCGGCTTCCTCCAGCAGGTTCGGCTGTCACAGCTGCTCAGAGTTCATTGAGCTGTTTTTAGTTACTCATTCAAATATTCATAAGAAACCAGGACTGCAGTTTTCTGTCTGGTAACAGCTTCATTTTCTGCTCTTACGGAGATTGCCCTGTGGACTGTCTTGAGGACTCCTCATTGGCGTGTGAGTTATCACGTGACCCTTCAAAGATAATGGAGTTTCCCTGGGAGAAGTGGAGAGAGGCATGTTGTGCTTTTTATCCTTGCCTGGCCAGGCAATGAAAATAATTGCACTAGACAGTTATGGATTATCAAAGAGGCCTGCGAAACGGTAAAGCCTGTATCAAGCACCGCTCTGCGCTGCCGCAGGGAGCTACACGCTAAATTATTTACCTGGTGGGACATCTCATACCTCAGGAAACCAGAAAACAGTCACAGCTCTGTGCAAATATTTACCCTAGCACTATTGTACCAAAGTAGCGGAGTAAAAACAGCCGGTGATTCTGGGAAATGTTTTGCATAAAGGCCAATGGACTGTGACATGACATGACAGGTAGGGGGGATGCACATGCTAACTATCCAGCCAGCCAAATATTACAGAGCAATGGGAGCTACTGCTATCCTATTACAGGAGCCGCCAACCTACCTGCCGCATGTCCACAACTCCCTTATCATGTGACACAGTTGGGAGAATTGGGGATTTTTCTTACTGATTGCATACAGTTCCAATTTAGTCAAGTTAAGTATTAATGTTTCACAGCAACATAATTTCTCTCTCTCTCTCTCTCTCTGTATATATATATATATATATGTATATATACAGAGGTATATATACATATACACATATATATATACATATATACATATACACATATATATATATGTGACCAACTGCAGCAAAAGAAAATTTAGTTGCACATTATTGATGCAATAAAAAATGTGCATAAAACATCAATTTAGAATTTTTTTTACAGGATTCTAGAATGACACCGTTGAAAAGGTCAAACTCATTTTTTAGCAATGAATGAATAGGCTTCTAGTCACAAAGAACAGGCGATCTGCATCTGCTGGTCAGTTTGCCCATCATGTCACTCACCTGGGGGCTGAAATGAGGTGTAAGGCCCCTTCCACACTAGCGAGTGTGATGCGATGAACTCGCATCACACTCGCAACGCAAGCTGCCGGGAACGCACGGCCCGAACCCTGCACCGCGGGAGTGAACTGACATGCTGAGTTCACTCCCGCGGTGCAGCGTTCAGGCCGTGCGTTCCCGGCAGCTTGCGTTGCGAGTGTGATGCGAGTTCATCGCATCACACTCGCTAGTGTGGAAGGGGCCTAAGGGAGCTAAATAACATATATTTCTACACTTGCCTTAGCTCCCAGTGCCCGGCCAGGGTAGTACACGTCCTAACTAGAGTGGTAAAACTAGAATGTGTCTGAAAACTAAATAATTTAGAATTTTGTAAATGGCAAAAAAAAAAAATTTAAAGCATTTTAAAGCATTCAATTTAATTTTTTTTATAAATAAATGCAAAACATATAAACATAAAATTTACCTCTAACATGACCTACAACGTGTGAAGAAAAAACAATCTCAAAACTTTAGTTCAGGTGTTCAAAAGCTGTGTCCTAAGGAGGTTAAAGGAAATCTATCATCAGACTCCGTGGCACCAGGCACCGTGACTATGGTAATGTTTTTTTACTTGCTATTCATGTCCTCCCTCCTGCTAAAATCAAGTTTTAAAAATATGCTAATGTGCACAAGGAGCTACCCTAGCCCATGTGATCTGGCTTTACAGACTGTTATGACTCTTTCACACTGGCCGTTTGGGCACGTATATCTGGTCACAAGTGTGTGGCTATCTTTTCCCTGTGACGCCCCGGGCAAAAGAGAAACTGCAAAGACTCCTAAAGACACAGGATCTAGCTCAGCTGATGTTGAAAGTTAGTTGACAGTTGGAGACAATATAAAACTTTTTATGTACCTGAATAACCCCTATAAGAATATAATCTACTTTTTATTATAATTTACTCATTCATGACTTCCATACCTGAACAGCAAAGTAAAAAAAGTAAATATTTAAACACATTTCTAGAGAAATTTGAAAAGAAAATTCCACTACATGAATCATCATTTTCTAGGGCGTTTCCAGATCCCTCATGAAACTTTATAGGTGGATCTTATCTCTTTCCTCTGCACAAATAATATTATTCGAATATAATAAATGAATTGGAAAATAGCTGAAAACACGGTAATGCTTTTTTGGATTTGGCACTGGTCTGAATCTGAAACGCATGTTAACGATTTTTTAATATCATTTTACAGTTTTTACTTGATACAATAAAATAAAAAAAATCAGCACTACGCCTTGTAAATTCATCCATCATCATTCTCCAACACCAATCCTAGGATGGAATCCACTCCGAAATAGCATATCCAAATTAAGCTTTTTAATTGCTGTGTGTTGTCACAACCTAAAAAGGTCAGCACTATGGAGCCCCGTTTTTACCTTTCACCACTTTTATAACAAGCGGGTGTGGCAGGGAAAAGGGTGGTCCTAGGTGGGAACTCCCCGGCCAGCCAAATTTACTATAAAGTGTGCCAAAAAACAGGTTACAACTGATATCTGAACCAGGTCAGAACTGGTGAAGATCTTAATTCTGGTGCACCAGTGCTACAGCGGAATGGCTAAGCATTCAGAACCTCTTAGACATCCTAGCATAACGTTCACTGAGTGCACCGATGATTAATACTGGCACACAATGCTTCCAGTCATCCCCAATATCTACATACCCTCCCTATATCTACTACCTTCCCAGAGGATACTACACTACATTATGTAATATACCTTTTTTGCATTCTCTCCCCAATAACATGATTTATGAAACATTCTAGGGTGCCATCAAAATACTGCTGAATCTGCAAAACAGAAAAAATCCTTATTTGTTATAAACATAGAAATATTAAAAATAAAATAATAATAAAAAGTTTCTTTTTCTTAGCAGCCAGAGAGAAAGCAATGAGAAAACAAAAAGTAGGCTTAACTTCACGGGCTAAAGAGAGTCCCACCAATAAATATTCTTTAATCTTGGTTTTAATTTGGATCTTTTTGGACCTTATGATGGAAGTAGAATTTTTAATCCTTTGCTCCTATAAGACAATACACTACCATCATATGATCTATGCAAAATCAATGACTAGATCAACAAATACTAGAGCTGTGATGGCTTCATGTCCTGTTGTCAGAACAGGTTTAAGGCTATATGCCAAGAAATGTCCCACTGTATACATTGATCTCCCAACCACTAAGAAATGTATAAGCTCAACGGAGGCCATTAATAGGAGACAGATGCAAAATATTGCATCCATCCACAGCCTCCGCTGTATGTTCACTCTTGTAGCCTCTAACAGTCCATATAAGGACAGTGACATCACTCAAGGACATATCCTGAACATTGGCTGTAGCCAATCACTGTGTGCTGCCAATGTTCACTCCTCCTCCTGCTTTGAGGGAGGAGGGGCGGAGCAGGACAGTATATCCCACAGTATGAGCATTTTAGCCCTCCTTTGTAATAAGCAGCAGAACAGAATGAAAGAAACGCCATAAATAAAAGTGTATTGAGGTTTGTATTCCATTTCATTATCAGATTTTTCTTTTTTTTCAGTAGAAATGCTATTAGAAATTATATAAGACAACTAAAAATAAATCCCATCCCCTATTACCTAGTGTAGACTACTCTGATATGACACACATACACTCCAGATCTGTAAAGTGATAGTGAACACAGAGAAGATAATGCAGTTAGAAGTGTATTCAGGGCACAACAGGAAAGAGGAAAGGTTTGCTGCACATGCAAGTCTCTACACAATGTATAATGATGGGAAAATAACCACTTAAATGTATTATTGAGAAGATAGTATCTCCCCAGCCCAGGGTGTTGTGATGCCTCAGGGTATCAGTCCGAGGATGAGATAATTCCTTCCATAGATGTGTCTCAGTGATCTGATTAGGAGAAGCAACACTACAAGCTATACATCACAATGTACTCCATAACGCAATATACTGTCTAAGTGTAACTACCACTCTTTGTTTTTCACTGAATTGTGAATTTTAAAAGTAATATCTTCATAAGACAACCCCTTTAAGATATACAGTACCTGATGAATTCAAAGTATTGGTTTGTTGTAACATTATTAACACCTAGAATTATAATAATTCCTTTATTTATTATTATTATTAATCATACACTGTAAGGCTACATGCACATGAAAATTGTTGTAGATTATGCGCTTTTGTGGCTAAGGCCTTCTCATAGAACGTGAACGTGGAAAATACTGATGACATGGTGTCTACTGTGTGTGCTCCGTTTTTGTGGATGAGTTGATAGTAATCATGTGGCTCTTCAAGGCGTTGGGACAAGCGAGTTGCCGGCAAAAGAACAGCAAAAACAGACGATGTACGGTGAAGCAAAGATATTTTTTTTCAGACTTACAGCTCAGAACCGGCCAAGACACCTATGACACATGGACCGCAAAAACAGACCACAGATCTGTTTTAATAATTCTTTTATTTATATAGCGCACACAGATTCTGCAGCCCTGCACAGAGCTTCCCAAATCAGTCCCTGTCCCCTATGGGGCTCACAATCTAATCAACCTATCAGTATGTTTTGGAGTGTTGGAGGAAACCGGAGGACCTGGAGGAAACCCTCGCAAACACAAAGAGAACATACAAACTCTTTGCAGATGTCTCCAGCAACAGAAACCTAGTGTAAAGTTTGTAACCCACATATGGAGGCACATTAGGAAATTTTAAAAAGCAAATAATTAAAAATGATACTTTTTATTTACTCTTATAATGAATACAATGTATCACTGTAAAAAAAATAAACATACAGAAAATCATATATTAGTGAAGTGATGTGGCAGTAGTCTCCCAGGTTGTTAGTATGAGGAATGTAAGACTCCTATGATGGGACGCTGTTCTTTGAACTACCCTCTTTTTTGTTTGTAAGCTCTAATAGAACGGAAATGTACGTGAAATGAGACGGAGTAACAAAGCCGAGCTATTTCTGCTGTATTTTCATAATGGTTCCTAATTGCTGCACTGTTCTGCCTGGGTGTGATGCAAGAAACGAAATGGCAGTATCATGTTGTGAACAATACAGTTAATGACAATAAGGAGACTGTTTCTTCAGAGCGTGGGAACCTTGGCTTCAGCATCCACCAGGGGACCATGTGGCGGTAATGGAAGACTAAAAATAAGTCACTTATACTCCACCAACAAGGTACATCCACGTCTATGCTGAGAAATTATAACAGGGCTAATCTGTGGAATTGGAAAATGGAGAGTAGTTTGGCGTTTAATGTTGAAATGTGACTGTGATTGTATTAATTATATCTATCCGTGGGTGCGGAGCTATGACATTATAAAAAGACCGAAAAATCATTCGTATTACCAGAAAGTATCCAATACTGAGAGTACACAGCCGCTTTTCTGCTCTCTTTCCATCATTCATGCAGATATATGCATTTTCATTAAGGTGCTCTACTGTGATCTACAGAAAAAACTGTATTTCTATGACTCCTGTGATCACAGGTACAAGCTATAGTCTATGCATATTTATACCAAACTTCTTCCATTCTTGCCATTTACAGTAGGAGATGAATCATATTTTTCATTCTAAAATACATTATAAGAGGAGATTCCATGTTTTCTAAAAAAAAATCCAAGTGTTTTCAAATAAAACAAAAAAAAACACTACCTAAGGGGGTAGTCAGGGATCACAAATTTAAAGGAAATCTACCAGGACAAATCTACCTTCAGAAGTAGACCTGATGGTAGATTCCTCCTGTTGCCTCAGTCCTAATCTGTACTTTAATAATCCTGGAACATAACTTGTTAAAAACTTTATTTTAGTAATGTGTAAAATAACTGCAGAGACTACTGGGGCGTGGAGTATCCTTAGCCCCCAGTGCCCGGCCAGGCTATTATACGCCCCAGTAGCCTCTGCCCTTAATTTACATAATACTACAATTAAGTTTTTAACAAGTTAGGTTAGGTTCCAGGGGTTATTAAATTACAGATTGGGGAGTAGGCAGGCAGGAGGAATCTACCGTCACATCTACTTCTGATAGTCGATTCCTCATGATAGGTTTGCTTCAAGGACTAGACTCTGATGGTGTAAAACTGAGAAAAAATCATAAACCTACCTCTTTTTCTGCGCTTCGAGTCACCAGGGCACGTCCCACCATCGCTGACCACTATAGGTATTTGGAGGCTCAGCGCGCTGACAGTGCTTATCCTTTACAGACGTCACCAGTGAGCCTCAGTATACCAGAGGGTGGCGATCACTGGAGTTTGGTGATATCCCCCATTACTCTTCTGTATCTCAACAATCTAGCACTGCAGCTCTGGTGGTTCTCCTTGCCTCGGACTTCTGGCATATGACCCCTGTAGTCAGTTACTGTATAGAGATGTGCTGTACTTGCTAGTATGGGAACAAGAGGTGCATCACTAGATCTTCAGAGTAAAGAAGAGTAAGAGGTTTTTGTTTTTTGTACTAATTTGGCCATTTCATATAATTTATATTGTGTAACGCCTTGAACAAACTCAGAACCTACGATATGAGTAGTATAGCTGGGCCCTCCTTGCAGATGTATAAGGCCAATGTTACCCGGAGACAGTTTGTATATCTTCTACATGATTTGCACTGTAGTGCTGTAGACTACTTGAATGCAATATATTGTATACAACCATTTCAAATCAGTCAGTAAAGCTAAAGAAAGTTCCAGTATAGCCTCTCATTTAGTCAGAGAGTCACAGCAAGTATATTGAAATAAAGCGTTTACTCAAGATGAAGCAACAATCAAGTTGGTTACAGTCTTACAAGAGGCAACAATGTCAATGGTTACAACAAGGTCAATATGAGGCAACTAATTAGGTTGTTCCTAATTAGGACAAGTGCAAGATACCCATCGGGGGCGGATGAATGCAGGGGCAGCCAGAAACAGGAACCTGGAGTGGCTGGCTGTATAGCTGCGGAGGTCACAGAATCCTGAATTCCATTGTAGGCCTTATACCCAATAGGTCCGAAGCAAGAATAGGGGTAGGCCATGTATCAATGACGGTTTCCTCCTGGGGTACTCCCAGTGCATGTGTCCCTGTCAGGTGTTATGAGGGAGGCCTGTGATGGTAGCGGCAGGCCAGGGACACACAGAGTAGAGTGAAGATTGTTAAACAACTCATTGTGTCTTTAATGGTAGGTTTAGAACATCATCAAACAGCAGCACACTGCAGGCTGGCGGTAATTTCCTTCCTTTGGAGGTCTAGCAGGGCTGAAGATTGGCTGGCTGTGGTGATAGTGAACACCATTGGCTTTTGGGATCATCAGTATGGACCAGTGGTCAGCTTCGCTGGGAGGATCTCCTACGGAGCCAGGTCTGCTCGGCTGCATGAGCAACACAACAGTAAGCAGTCTGCTAGCAATGTTATATTCACAAGGGCTAAAAAATCTCAGGAATGAAACCCATAGCTCTAGACAGAGCCTGTTATATAGGTTTGCTCTATATAGACACCCTGGGTTGCCAGCCAATTAGAACACCTGCTATAGGAAGATACATTTAGTTCAAAAATAATGAACACAAATGTAGTATTAACCCTTGGATCGGCAGTGTTGTGCTGGAATGCAGCCTAAATAGGGAAGGAAGTATTCAGTTAAATATACAACTAAAGGCATCCTGAGTGTGAATGAGGTCCTAAACATCCAGATTCCCTGCGCTGGGGAAGCTAATACAACTCTACAGAAAGTTACACACTCCTCAAGAAAATCCTCCATAGATTAGATAAATAGAGTAAACTGCTGATAAATAGGAGTTAGTGAAGGTAGTATCATTCTAGAAACAGAACCAATATCCAGCATGTATGTAAGGAGAAATGTATATAACTAGAAGAAGGTTACAAGCTGTAGAAGGCTTAAAACTTTTTGCAACATTTTTAACAGGGGATAACGATTTTACCATTTTATATGTCACTAAACAGTCCACACCATTCCTTAAAAGCAGGGTAAGGTCTCATGTACAAAACCGTAATTGGAACAGTGACCGGGCCTCACAATTTGTAGCCAGATCACGGCCCCCATAGAGGTCAATGGTAACCGATCACAGTGGTACAAGATGTGCAAAGAAAACATTCAGTACTTGTGCCTACACCTCTGTCACTGGATGATACAGTACAAGACATAATAGTAATGGCGAATCATATGTCTGCATCGGTAGTAACTATGGGGGAGATTTATCATAAGTCTCTTAGAGCAGATCTGTTCTATTTCCCCATGGCAACCAATCAGAGCTCAGCTTTCATTTTCCCACAGCTGTTTATAAAATGAAAGCTGAGCTCTGATTGGGTGCTATGTGCAACTAGAACAGTTTTACCTCAGAAACTTATGATAAATCTCCCCCTATGTCTGTATGTATCAGACCCCAGCAGACACAAGAGTAATGGCTCCTAGCAGTGACGTCAGTGATGAGAAGTTCATCCTTTTCATTTCTAATGACATCTTCTCATTAATCAGAAAGTTAAAAGTTGACGAAAGAAAGTGATTAATAGAGTTTCACAATAAGAAGGTGACATTGTGGAAGTGCTGAGTGTTCTTTCTGATAACCGTGGCTGGCAACCAGGCATGAAGTAGATTATTCTACATCTAAGGTCTACTCTTCGGTTACACATATGGCAGACTGACCAGTCTCCTGGCCTTCAGTAAAGGGACATCACAATTCAGGTTTTATGATATCACTTAAAGGATACATTAACATTGAAAATATAATGTGCAGGTAGCATGTTATAGAGCAGGAGAAATGTAGTTTACTAATTGCAGGTAATATTTTATAGAGGACTGGCTCAGCAACCAGTTTCTATATAGTGGCTTCTCTGCAAGCAGCATGTTACAGATCAAGAGAAGCTGAGTAGATACTACATAGTGTAGTGTCCTCTCTGCAGGTAGCAGGAGAAGATGACCACATTGTACTGTTCATAATATCCTATCTGCAGGCAGCATGCTATAGAGCAAAAGGAGCTGAGCAGAATGTACATAGTGTCCACTCGGCATACTATGGAGCAGGAGATCGTTTCTCAGATTTATCAATTTGTGCCTCACGAATGTGCAGAAAGCACCAGATTATTGAATAATGGGAATAATGGTGCATAATGTCCTATCTGCAGGCAGATTCTCAGGAGGAACTGAGAATATTGTACATAGTGTCCTATCTGCAGACAGCATGTTATAGAGCAGGAGGAGCCGAGCAGATTGTACATACTGTCCTATCTGCAGGCAGCATGTTATAGATCAGGAGGAACTGAGAATATTGTACATAGTGTCCTATCTGCAGGCAGCATGTTATAGATCAGGAGGAACTGAGAATATTGTACATAGTGTCCTATCTGCAGGCAGCATGTTATAGAGCAGGAAGAGCTGAGCATATTGTACATAGTGTCCTATCTGCAGACAGAATGCTATAGAGCAAAAGGAGCTGGGCATATTGTACATAGTGTCCTATCTGCAGACAGCATGTTATAGATCAGGAGGAGCTGAGCAGATTGTACATAGTGTCCTATTTGCAGGCAGCATGATATAGAGCAGGAGGAGCTGAGCATATTGTACATAGTGTCCTATCTGCAGGCAGAATGCTATAGATCAGGAGGAGCTGAGCAGATTTTACACAGTAATATATTATGTGTATAAGGCCTAAAGTTCTGCAGATTTGGGACATTTTTGCTGCACTCATTGGAATCATTCATTCATTAGACGCGGTGCTGCCATGATCTTTTGGGAACTGAAGCGAGAAAAGCAATAAGAACACCAACATTTGCTAGTCATCTATCAAAACCATGACATCGAAATCTATCAGTGTATATCAACATAAAAGCCAAAATTTTCTCCCCAGAACATCAGGGAGGGGCCTGTGACACCTTACTCCAGGGGCCTGAATGTGCCGCATACTGATCATCACCTCTGTAACGACAAGATTCCTGCAGGGCTTATCATAGAGCGGAGAAATACATGACATAATGAAGTCTACACAATTGTCTCCCAAAGTCACGTCCTGCAAATATGTCAAATACATAAATACGAGCACAAACTGTAATGGGAGCAACATGTTCAAGCAAACTGCACTTTGTTACATGCGCTCACACTTGTCCTATATTAATGTATCAATCATTTCTAAATCACATCAATTGTTTTCACCTAACATTTTATTTCTTCAGTTTTGATGTGCCTTTAGTTAACCATTTAGCCTTGATTATTCGCTCCTCCGGCTTCTACCTCAATACTGCCACCTAGTGTTCACATGTCCCCATGACACCTCAAACCTCAGGCCCAGCAAGCGGCTGCTTTGTGCCATAATACATGGAATGAAATAGTATTTATATAAAGGGGCCTGGGTAATGTAATAGAGGGAAATGAGAATGATGAGGCGGCCAATGACCCACTTGCCTCCCATTTATTTTACAATGATCTCATTCAGTCTAATAGGCTTTTTGTTATGTGATTTTTTTTCCCCCTGACTTTCATTATAACAGTCTGGGGCTGACATCTTAGCTATGGAATTAAAACAGAGTCCTGTGGGAATAAGAGCCTATGCCTCCCCATTAGCTGCTGTCCCCAAATTTACCTCCATTTCATCTAAAGTTCACCATACAGGTTCAATAATGATTTTATTTTATTGTGTGGATTCTTACAGACATGCAGATATGTGCTGTTTGCATGCTGATTTGGCGGTTTATTGTGTTTTTCGATTATTACACTCTATGGGGCATTTAGAATTTTTATTATGTATTAAATAAAACTTTTATTTTCCAGTTTTTTACAATTCTTTTTGTCCCCCTCTGGTACTCTGGACAAGTGATCACTTGTTCATATTAATACACTGCCATACTGATGTATAGTAGTGTATTATACATCTGCACTGCTTGGTCTGACACAGCAGGCACTTAGACAAGACAGCCCTGGGGTCCTTCACTGTAACCCAGGGTTGCCGTGAAGACGGTAGGCACCCCCATAATCATTGTGGGAGGGGCCATTGCCAGGTGGAGAGGTTTGACAGCATCACCTAAAGGGTTAAAAATATGGGATCGCTATTATCGGGATCCCAGCTGTTCGTGCAGAGGCTTGGCTATCAGATACAGCTGGTCACCAGCACATATCGCACAGGCTCAGAAGTAGAGCCTGGGGAACGTCATGGTGGGCAAAATATAAGCTCTCACCATGACATCCCCCATGACATGAGATAGATATAGAAAATGGCATCATTCCAAGATTTCAATGAAAACAGAGTGTACTTTATTACTACAAAATGTGTCCAGCTATGTTTCAAATGTAGCTGGACACAGGGGTGTAACTACAGGGGTAGCAGCATTAGCAACTTCTAGGGGCCCCACAGTGTCAGGGGGCTCAGAAACCCCACCTGCTACACTGAAGAATAGAGGATGTGCCCCATTATATACATATTATATTGCACATTTTGTAGCATAATAGGTATATAACAGTTCACATCTTCCACAGTACACAGCTGAGCCTGCAGCTCAGGCAAGAAATGTTGGAGGAAGGGACAGCAGGACAGCGAGGACTAAGGATCTTCCTTCTCTACTTCCTGCCCTCTACTTCCACCATGTGGTCAGAAGCTACTGGGCCCTGGGATAAGACATCTGCCAGACAGTGAGTATATACATACTGGGGCACATTTACTAAGGGCCTTGTGCACGTTTTCTGGTGGACTGTGGTGGACACATTCTTCTACAAACTGCTTGCACAGGTCGCACATGACCCCTTTGTTGTACAGCTGCACTAGGCATCATGTGACACAAATTAGGGGGAGTTCCAGTGCACGGTTGGACCGTGAGCCAGATTTAACATGCAAGTCCGACAGAAGTGTGTCCCACGTCCCATGTTAAAGATAGACCAGAAAAAAGTGGTGGACTTCAGGGAGTCCCTTGCATTATACACAGGCAAACTGCAGTTAGTGCAGTGTGAACCATTCTTAGTAGGTGAGCCACACTGTATGTGTGTATGAATGTATAAAAGTATGGATGGTGTGTAAATGAATGTCTCTATATGCTGTATGTGTGTATATACTCTATGGGGGAGATTTATCATCAAGTATCTATAGTAAAACTGTTCTAGTTGCCTATGGAAACCAATCACAGCACAGCTTTAATTTTATAAACATCTGTGGGAAAGAGAAAGCTGAGCTCTGATTGGTTGTCATGGGCAACTAGAACAGTTCTGCTCTAAGAAACGTATGATAAATCTCCCCCTATATGTGTATCTGCTGTATGGGTGTATGTAGTGTGTATATGCTATACATCCATATCTGTTTATGGTATAAGAACTTTATTTGGCAAATATTGGCCGCTGTGGTTTATTAAGGAAAACGAATAAATTAATTTAGAACACAGTTTAATAATAATATTTTTTTTTTCAAAACATAAACCCACACCTTGAAACTTTAATATTGTGAGCTCAGTCTCATACTCATACTCATTATCCTGGGAGACCACATACCTCTAGTAAAGCACATGACCGAGTGATGGGAAGGTAAAAAAACAAAGGTGGGTTTAGCAGGCTGCAGCACAGACAAGTCACATGTTGTTTTTTGAAATGCATCCAAAGCAAAGCTCAACCCCTGGGACTACACAAAGGATGCAAGGTAAGTTATAACACACAGTTATATTGAAATGCAAATGCTTAGAGAAAGCAAAAAGGCAGATTTGCACTGCAGATGTAATGGGCTCCTGTAACGTGTCTTTAGTGAAAATGAGGTCCCTGGTGACAGGTTCCCTGTAACAGTGCTGAGAAGGATCCGTTAGTTTGTAGAACCCTTTCTGCTTGGGACCTAAGCAGGTTTTATACATGAAAAAAACTCAGACAACAAAATACAAGAAATACTGACCACACACAGAACAAGATAACGTGATTGTGTTCCTTTTATTCTATCAGTAATAAGAGTCAGGGATTGACACCTGATAATCTCATCTGTTTTGTTTTAAATGACCTAAAAAGCATAAGTTCCTCTTCCATGCGATTATTAACCTGCCAACTATCTGCTTGTTTGTCGAGGGATCACTTCTTTCACTTGGCACAAAATCCAGCACTTCAGAATTCATAGAAAAACTGTGAAGACTCCTTAATCGCATACACACAGTAAATGGCATCCAAATGAGGTGCTAATTCATTCTGAGATAAGTCTCTTGAAGAAACTTATCTCAATACTCTTAAGCACCTCATTTGGATGGTTTTTTACTATGTGTATGCGATAAACAAGCCTTCCCTGCTTTTCACCAAATTCTGTAGCGCTACATTTCTTTTGCCTAGTGCCTGTTTTTCTTGCTGAGATTGCTCTGCACCCAGTTGGGGGATCTATACAAACCAGCTAAGATGATGAATAATCATCTGATCATATCTTTTATGTGTCATGGAAATCAGAATTTGGCGTCTAAATGCATTGCCCGGGTTAGGAGTGGCCCCAGCGCTGAGTAGGGTCCGCCAGGCACCATCGAGGTTTCACCACGTGTTGTTGGGATAGTAAGGCATGGTGCACCCCAAGTCCAGAGAGTCAGGGTCTGCAGTGAACAGTTTCCTTTACTTTACTCTTTACTGAAGAAATTCAGTTACAAAGCAATACAAGCAAAGCACAGAAGAATAAGGACAGAAGAAGGGTTCTACTCTCAGGAAAGGCCTGGGTTAGCCATCTCTCTCTTTCTCAAAAGCCTGGTACCCTGGCCAAAGGCTAGGAGCCCTGTCTCAGCTTCTTCCCATTCAGGTAGGCTGGCAGTCATCCCCTCCAAGCAGCGTATTGGTTAGACCCCCAGTTTATAAACATAGGCTATGTCTAGGCCTCTGGGTCTCTCTCTTGAGATTTCTGTTGGTATTTGTCTTGTGCTACAGAACTGCATTCTGCTGATTGTTCTGTTGCTGATGCAGCAGTGCCGACCTGGATTATTGCCAGCCAAGCTGACCAATGGTTCCAGCTGAACTACTACTAGGACATTTCTCCTGCTAAGCCATCCAACAATCTTGCTAGCATCAGAGGAAGGCCTTCCTTAGCTGCTTGTTATTCGCTGCTGTTGAAGTTCTCATAAGAAAGAAAACATGAGTTTTTAACCCCTTCCCGACATTTGACGTAATAGTACTGCATCGCGGGAGGTGGGTTCCCGCAAAATGCAGTATTATTACGTCAAGCTGCGGGTGTCGGCTATATATTATAGCCGACACCTGCCTCTAACACCCGCGATCGGAGATTTCTCCGATCGCGGGTGTTAAGCACTAACACGCCGTGGCATGTTAGAGGCATTTAAAGTGTATTTAAAGTCAATCGGACTGCCAGTGCCCGGGGCTGCGCGATCTTCCTCCCGGTGCCGGGTCCCTGCCTTCTGGCAGGACCCGGCTGTAACACACTGAGAATGCGCAGTATTGCACTGTGTAACCTGTAAAAGAGCTTAAACAAGTGATCAGAAGATCACTTGTTCAAGCTAAGATGCCAGTAACTGTAAAAAAAAAAAGTTAAAACAATAAATAAAGGTTTTTTTAAATAAAAATAAAGTGAAAGTCCCCCAAACATCACATTTCCCTGTACACAAGTAATAAAGTATAAAAAACACTAAATCACAAAAAAAAAACACTTATTTGGTATCGCTGCGTCCGTAACAATCTGTACAATAAATCCTAATCATAATTGGACCCACTCGGTGAACGTGGTAAAAAAAAAAACAAAAAGCTTGCTAAAAATTAAAACTTTTTATCAAATTGCTTTACAAAAAATGTTCTAAAAAGTGATCCAAAAAAGTTACAAGCACTAAAACGATACCACTGAAAAGAACAACTATCTCACAATAAGCTCACAACCATCTCCATCAACAAAACAATACTATAGTTATGCCGCTATAAAAATGGCAATACTAGAACATATGCAATTTTTTCTATTCTAGTTTTCCTTCAATAAAACAAATAAAAATAAAACTATATAAATGAGGTATCACCGTAATCGTAGTGATCCGTAGAATAAAGATAATATATTATTGTTATGCTACAGTGAACACCCCCCCAAAAAATGCTAAAAATCCAAAACAAGAATTGATGATTTTATTTTACTCCACACGTAAAAAGTTAATAAAATTGCTTTAATAAGCTAAAAACCCACTAAAATGAAGGTTTTTTACAGTGCATCTTGTCTCGCAAAAAATATTTGTCTAAATTGCTTAAAAAATAAATAAAGATTGTATAGCCTATTCCCGAAGTGCGTTGTTATAGAACGATGCGGCGGGTAGTGACTTGCCAACACGGTTCAGATTTGGTACAAAAGGGGGCGTGACTTGGCTGCTGAAGAAAATGGCCGCGTGAACAGGGAGCTCTGTCCATCAGCATCTCTATAAAGCCTATTCTTAGCGTCCAGATCACCAAAAGGGAGCAGAAACAGCAGCATAATGCCGGGGAACAACTCAGGCACAGCCTCGAAGCGGCGGAATAACAAAGATCTGCCTGGTAAATAGATCGGCCACTACTTTCCAACAGAACAGCTAAAAGAAAAAGATGGTGCTGATCCAACAACACGCGCTGCCAACACATTGCGCCACAATACATCTGCAGTCACGGAGGTCAGGAATCCCATCTCCAAGCTTCCAAGACCAAGCAAATTCCCACCAGATACAGCCTTACCTGCTAGAAGCAGACAGAGAAACAAGGAGAACTTCTCCAGCACAGAGTCAACCCCTGAGCACACAGAGGGGGAGGGAAGCATGTCCCCCCTGCAGCTGCACCTGCCAGAGAGCTCCAACTCAGCCTCAGCTCTCCCACAGAAAGAGGTCAGTGACTCTAACTCACCAGGCATTAGCCCAGTAAAACATAAGATCCGCAAACAAGATTTTAGTGTAAATCCAGAGATCAGCCCCTCTTCCCAAACAACACACCAGACACCAACTACTCCAGATAGCTTCACACTGTTTCAAGCTTCAGAAAAAACAGTGTCTGAGACCAAATTAAAAGCCATGCTGGAGGCCTTTAAGCTATCTTTACAAAAGGATCTTTCCAAATTAATTTCTCCATTGCAATACTCTATCAATAGCTTAGGAGAGAGAGTATCCCATGTGGAAGAAAAAATGGCGTCGCTAACGGACGCTCATAATGAGATAGTGGATTCACACAATGAAATAGATGAAAAAGTGGCTAACATCCAAGCTAAACTAGTGGACACTGAAGACAGGGATAGGAGAAATAACGTAAAACTAAGAGGTATTCCAGAGAGTGTGCCAGGCATGCAGCTACGTAACTACGTACAACAACTCACTAAAACAATTATACCTAACCTAGCTGAGTATGAATTGAGCATAGATCGTGCACATAGAATACCGAAACCTAACTCTCTCCCGGATTCCATTCCCAGAGATGTATTAGCTAGGTTTACCTTTTTCCACGTCAAAGAGCAACTGATGTCAAAAACCAGAAATCTACAAAATTTACCAGCACCGTATGATTCTATAAAGCTTTACACAGATCTTTCAGCAGCTACACTGCAAGCTCGACGTGACGTAGCTCCTATAACAACTGCATTGAGAAAGCATAATATCCAATACAAATGGGGTTTCCCCACCAAGATACTAGTGAAGCACCAGAACACAATGATAGCAATAAAGAACCTTATGGAAGGATTCTCCATTCTGAAAAAGTGGGAAATACCATATGAAGAAACACTGCAACCCAAAGGAAGGCGAGAACCCAGAAGGCTAGATCCTGACTGGCACACCGCAGGTTAACATCAACTCAAAGACATTTCATACAAGCATGGGATGTAAAGATGGACTGACCACCTTCTGCTCCACTGCACGTATCCACAAGGACTTCCCCCATGCGAGTACTACATTATCAGATTAGTACAAATTTGTTTTTTACTAGAGATGAGCGAACATGCTCGTCCGAGCTTGATGCTCGTTCGAGCATTAAGGTACTCGAGACGGCTCGTTGCTCGGACGAGTATTTCCCCTGCTCGAGATCGAGCATTTAATTAAAAAAACACAGTGAAGAACAATGAAGAATAGAATAAAAACAGTGACCACAGTGAACACAGGATCATTTAAGTGAAAAACACAGTAAAGAACACAGTGAAGAATAGATTACAGATGTTCGGCACATCTGCTTACTTGTCGGGAGATACGCGCGGAACCGTGCGAACAAAATAGTATGTGAAGAACAATATATATGTGTGAAGAAGACATTGCAGAACACGGTGAGCAGGACAGAGACAACGAGGAGCAGCACAGAGACACCGGGGAGCAGCACAGAGACACCGGGGAGCAGCACGAAGACATGGGGCAGCGGCAGCACGAAGACATGGGGCAGCGGCAGCACGGAGACATGGGGCAGCGGCAGCACGAAGACATGGGGCAGCGGCAGCACGAAGACATGGGGCAGCGGCAGCACGGAGACATGGGGCAGCGGCAGCACGGAGACATCAGGTAGCGGCACGGAGCAGCACGGAGACATCGGGGCACGGAGACATCGGGGCACGGAGACAGCGGGGCACAGAGACAGCGGGGCACAGAGACAGCGGGGCACGGAGACAGCGGGGCACAGAAACAGCGGGGCACGGAGACAGCGGGGCACAGAGACAGCGGGGCACGGAGAGAGCGGGGCACGGAGAGAGCGGGGCACGGAGAGAGCGGGGCACGGAAACAGCTGGGCACGGAAACAGCTGGGCACGGAGACAGCGGGGCACAGAGACAGCGGGGCACGGAGACAGTGGGGCACGGAGACAGCGGGGCACGGAGACAGCGGGGCATGGAGACAGCGGGGCACGGAGACAGCGTATCTCCCGACAAGTAAGCAGATGTGCCGAACATCTGCAATCTATTCTTCACTGCGTTTTTCACTTAAATCATCCTGTGTTCACTGTTTTTATTCTATTCTTCACTGTTCTTCACATCTGCTAACTTGTCGGGAGATAATATACGCACGGAACAGTGAAGAATAGATTGCAGATGTTTGCATACATCTGCTAACTTATCAGAAGACATTCTTTTTCAATTAAATAACACATTTTATTCCCGAACCATGGTCCCTTTGAAAAATGCTCGGGTCTCCCATTGACTTCAATGGGGCTCGTTACTCGAAACGAGCACTCGAACATCTGGAAATGTTCGGCTCGAGTAACGAGCACCCGAGCATTTTAGTGCTCGCTCATCTCTATTTTTTACCTTTCTGGTTTATTGTTCTGTATTCTTTATTACAGGAAATGTATTGTTTAATAGAAACGGTGATGGTCTATTGCAAATGGCTACAATGCTAAAAATTAAAGTATTAAGAATGGCATATCTCACATTAGTATTGACAAATGACAATATCACACTTTACATATAAAAATGGGTATAAAAATATTATCTTTAAATGTGAAAGGACTTAACAGTCCATACAAAAGATCGCTTTTATGGAAGGAAACTAAGACACAAAAAGCGGATATCATTTGTATACAAGAAACCCACATAAGTATTAAAAATCCGCCCACAATTTCAAACCCCCACTTTCCCAAAATCATAATATCCTCTTACTCCCAAAAAAAAAGAGGGGTCCTAATAGGTTTTAGGTTATCACTGGCGGTGACAATACAGGAACAAATTATAGACCCTCAAAGTCGATATATAATAGTAATATGTACAATAAACAACTTACCATACACGTTAGTAAATGTATACGCCCCAAATATGGGACAGGGAGCATTTCTAAAAAAACTTTTGAAAAGAGTTAACAAACACAAACGAGGAGAATTAATATTATGTGGAGACTTCAATACCATTAACCAATTCGAGCTAGATACCACAAATAAAACCCCAAAAAGGGAATTTATATTAAACTCTTGGCTATGGCGCAATCAAATCTTTGACGTGTGGAGGGTGCAGCATGCCTCTGAAAAGGATTTCTCATTTTACTCACATAGACACGGCACATATTCAAGAATAGACATGTTCTTAATAAGTAAAGAACTATTAGACAGAGCAGAAAACACCACTATTGGATCAATACACTGGTCTGATCATGCACCTATAACATTAACTATTTCAGACCAACTATCTAACATTAACGACTTTGTGTGGAGGGCCAACACTACAGTTTTCTCCAACACCAAACACATAGAATTCCTAGAAAAAGCGTCTAAAGAATTTATGACATTCAACACCCAAGAAAACACTGATTTTTTTTCAGTATGGATCACACACAAAGGGTTCATAAGAGGCGAACTTATTAAAATAGGAATAAAAGCAAACATACAGAGGAAAAAGGAATTAAACTATATAACAAATAAGATAGCTACACTAGAAACACTACATAAAACAAACCCCGTATATGACACATACAAAAAATTATATGAGGCCAGAGATCACCTGAGGAACCTATATCTAAATAACTACTCCTATTCCCTGAAAAAAACCAAAATGAAATATTATTCACAGGACCAGAAAGCAGGGGCATTACTGGCCAATAAATTAAAACTGAGAACTTTGAAATCTAAAATCCCCCTAATCCTCCACCCCCTAACCAAGGAGAAAACTATGTCACCTAGAGGTATAGCCGAAGCGATCGCAACATATTACAAGGGACTGTACAACATAAAAGACAACACCAACAACCCAGTACCAACTGTAGAAGCAATAGAGTCCTTTCTTAAAAAAATTGCGCTCCCCAAAGTCTCAGCTGAACAACTGAAATCTCTAAATGCCAAGATCACCCCAGAGGAAATAATAAGTACAATCAAATCCTTTCCTTCAGCCAAAGCACCCGGCCCAGACGGTCTCCCAGGGGAATTCTACAAGAAATTCATACCCGCACTCACCCCGCATCTAACCAAGCTATTTAATCTCGCACAGGAAAAAGGCGAATTTCCAAGGGACATGTTATCAGCTTTGATAATAACTCTACCAAAACCTGGGAAGCCCCTTGATTTAACCACCAACTATAGACCGATTTCACTCCTTAATCATGATATAAAGATATACGCCAAAATAATAGCAAATAGGCTAAAACCAATTATCCCCACATTAATCCATCCAGATCAGGCCGGATTTACACATGGTAGGCAAGTCCCTGATAACACAAGAAGGATCATCAATATACTCCAATACTGTGAATCCAAAAAGACAAGTGCCTTAGTCCTAACTGTCGACGCCGAAAAGGCGTTCGACAGAGTGAACTGGGATTACGCCTTCGCAGTATTAGATAAATTTGGTTTAGAGGGAGAGATAAACAAGGCCATAAGGGCACTATATTCAAACCCCATGGCTCAAGTATTTACAAATGGCATATTATCAACGCCCTTTAAACTGACAAATGGCACACGCCAGGGATGTCCCCTTTCCCCACTATTTTTTAATTTATCAATTGAGCCCCTAGCAGAACTAATTAGAAAGAATAAGAACATAAAGGGAATACAAATGGGACAAATCAACAATACTATATCACTATTCGCAGATGATATAATTCTTACATTATGCGACCCTCTAAAATCACTGCCTGAAACATTACAAACCATAGAGGAGTTTAGTAAATACTCATACTACAAAATTAATAAAACAAAATCCCAAGCTCTTCCCATTAATCTGATCCCCTCCACACTGAGACAACTCAAGACTACATACGATTTGGATTGGCAAGATACCGGTATCTCATATCTAGGGGTAAAACTGACCTATCCAACTAACCTACTAATACAGCATAATTACAACCCATTACTAACAAATATTGAAAAGGATTTAGAATCATACTCAAGAGCAATACTATCCTGGTGTGGCAGAATAGCGGCATACAAGATGATGGTACTCCCCCGCTACCTCTTTATATTCAGATCTTTAAATATTCCAGTACCTGAAAGCTTCTTTAAGAAAGCACACTCACAACTCTCTAAATTCATTTGGGCAGGCAAAAAACCAAGGATAGCCCGTGGACTAATGACTAGAGAAAAATTAGCTGGGGGACTTGGTCTGCCTGACCTAAAAAATTATTATAATGCCGCTGTACTGGATCAAACAAGCCACTGGTGGGGGGAAACCTCAAAACACCATACATCACCTCATACATCAGACTGTATAATGGACTGTGGGGCCTACCCAACACCCCGCCTAAAACAGCAATAATCAAAGCAGCAGACCAAGCATAGCAATCACTCCTCTGTAAACATAAAGCAGATGGAACTCCATTCCCTCTCAGCAGGATTCCCATAGAATACTTCAACTTCAATACCACCAACCTAAACTTAGCAACATGGAAGGCCAAGGGAATCAAAAACCTACAAGATATTTGGGGCAATAAGCATATATTACCATTCCAAGAAATCTCCTTAAAATACAGCCTACCTGAAGGAGACATACACCTATACTTGAGAATACGTAGCATTTTAAAAAATACATCTCAAACAGTTCCCCACATGGACCAAAAAATATTAAACTACCTTGATAAAACCACCTCAAAACTACGAGGAATATCCTTCTTTTACAAAATATTGCAAGAGAACACAAAACAAGAAAAACTTCCTTATATGTCAAAGTGGGAGAGAGATCTACAAATAACATTCTCACCAGCAAAATGGAAGAAAGCATTATTAACCACTCATTCTACCTTTCGTTGTGTCGCACATCAAGAGGCAATAATTAAAACATTACAAAGGTGGTATTTCACACCATCTAAGTTAAGTACCATATACCCAGGAACTTCCCCAATGTGTTGGAGAGGATGTGGATGCAGAGGCACACTACTCCATATTCTATGGGACTGTCCTTTCATCTCACCATTATGGAACAACATCTCTAATATTTTATCCCACATATATAAAAAGCCAATATTTTTATCACCTCAACAAGCTCTGCTGCTAATAGACATAGCAGAAATAGACAAAAAAAATTCAACAGTACCGGCACAACTACTTATGTCCACCAAGCTCATCATAACAAGGCATTGGAAGGATCCCCTATGTCCACCAGTGGATGAAGTAATAAGACAATTAAATACCACGTGTGCGTATGAAAAAGCCATAGCTATACAAAACGGGAGAACAACTCACTTTGAAGCCCAATGGGAGACTTGGACCAGTTCCCAATGCTACACTGAGTGACTTAGCCATTCGCCACCACAGCACCATGAGGCAAGACCACCACCACAAGAAATTACAAAGAATGTTTGTTTTCTTTTCCAATTGAAGTTGATGGACAACTTAAGGAACCGGACTCCAGTGGTACTGACCGGCCTAAGTAAAGTCCGAGTTTTGGTTAAATGAAGAAGCACTACTACACATGTTCTAACCTAACTAACCAGCATAATTGCTAACTAGCATAACTACTGATATATCGGGATAGACATGTAAAATGTTTATTATATACAATTGCATGTATACTTCCTTTTTTTTAGTTCCAATAAAATATTTCTTTAAAAAAAAAAAAAAAAGATTTGGTACAAAAGCGCTGGCCGTGCACATTGTACAGATGATGCTGTACAACTCTTGCGAGCTGTTCCAATGTGCATGTCCTGCCGTATCATTTCTCCGTTTTCAAGAGGAAGATATTAGGAAACTAATATTGGGACAAGAAGGACGGGGCCCCAGTACCTCTGGTTTAGATGTTCCTGTGTTTTGCCAGGACAGCATTTTCCCGGTGAATTCTGCTGCTTCTAAAGGTGGGACTCAATAAAGAGTCTGTTCCAAAAGAGGAGTTAGGATGGACACTACATACTACTAAGAGACCTGCGACACCTCCAGAGTGACAAAAGTTTAGTTGGTCCCTTGATATATTCTACCTCCTTATACACAACACATTCACAAGTCACACCCAACCTGTTGTGAATTAATTACGGTAAAATGAATAATTGTAACAACTGTTAGGTCACGTTGCTCCCTATACCCCTCCATTATTTCATAAGGGGCGCCACATAACGGGCACTGAACTTTCCAGAAATAATTGCAATTTCCATCTTGGACTCCATTGCACATCATATTTGGAAACCACCTGTATGTTCTAAATGCTCATTTCATCACGTGTATTACCCTACACCACATATTACACCTTGCTATATTCCCCAAGGGGTGTGCTTTCCAAAATGGTGACATTTGTTGGGGTTCCCCTCTGTTTTGGTACCACTACGGCTCTCTAAATGCATCCTGACACATGTAAAGGATGTCTGTCAAATTTGGCTTCTAAAAGGCCAATGCCCCCGTTTCCCTTCTGAGCTTCACTTCGTACCCATACAACATTTTATTTGCATGTGTGGGGCAATTTTATACTCGGGAGAAATGCTAGTACACATTTTTTGGGGTCGTTTCATCTTTAATGCCTTATGGGATACAAAAATTAGCCGTAAAAGTGACTTTTTTGGGAAAATTTTTATCTTTTTACTTTTAGGGACCTAATTGATCAAACACCTGTTGGGGTAAATACACATATTAGACCTTCCTAAATTCTCCAAGGGGTGTGCTTTCCAAAATGGTGACACTTGTTGGGGTTCCCCTCTGTTTTGGTACCACTAGGGCTCTCCAAATGCATCCTGACACATGTAAAGGATGACTGTCAAATCTGGCTTCTAAAAGGCCAAAGCCCCTCTTTCCCTTCTGAGCCCTACTGTGTACCCATACAACACTTTATATGCAAAAGTGGTGCAGTTCTGTGCTTAGGAGAAATAGTTTTACACATTTATGGGTGTTGTTTCATCTTTTATCCCTTGTGGCTTACAAAAATTTGGGGTAAAAGTGACTTTTTTGAGAAAATGTTCACCTTTTTCCCTTTTGGGGCCTAATTGAATCAAACACCTGTTGGGGCAAATACACAGATTACACCTTGCTAAACTCTCCAAGGGGTGTACTTTCCAAAATGGTGTCTCTTCTTGGGGCTTTCCTCTGTTTTGGTACCATTATGGCTCTGCAAATGCATCCTGACACATGAAAACTTTTTCAGCCATATTTGCCCTCCAAAAACAAAACAACGCTCTTTCCATTCCAAGTGCCCCCCTGTGCCCGTACAGCAGGGTACAGTGACAAAATGGGTATTGGCATACTCAGGAGGAATTGCCCTAAACATTGTAAAATGCATTTTCCTTTTTAACCCATTGTGAAGGTGCAAATTGTAGTGTTCAATGAATCTATAGTAAGATAAAATTACATTTCTGTAATTTCACTTTCATTTATCTTTCACCCTCATGAAAAATGATGCCAAGTTAAAGCAGACGTATGGAAAATGTTAGTTATCAGCTTATTTTAGTGATATGACCAACTTTCCAAAAAGTAGAAAATTTAGAATTTGGAAAACATTGTTTTTGCCAAATTTCCATTTATTTCATAAATAAATACTAAACATATTGATTAAATTTCTCAACCAACATGAAGTACAATGTGTCACTAAAAAACAATCTCAAAATCAACTGGATATGTTAAAGCGTTCCGAAGTTATAACCACTTAAATGTCAGAATTTTAAAAATGGGCATCAGCGTTAAGGGGTTAAGATCGCGGCTTGCTGTGTGTTTCCCCGGCCTGCTGCTACCATCACGGCCTCCCTCCTACCATCAGGAGGTGTACTTCCTACACTGGAAGTACACCAGGGGGAAACTTTTACTATTTCATGGCTTCTCTCTCTTCTTGCTTCACCTTGCTGGGCCTGATTGGAGTGGATGAGGCCTAGCCTAGGAGGCTAATGTGACACTAGTGACTAAGTCACCGTCAAGCCAGCCACTCCACTACTAACATCTGCTGCCCCCACATACTTTAATGTTACAGCGGCAGTTAAATATATACTTACTATAACTAGGAGGGTGCTATGAAATCAATGTCAGACTGGTGTACATAGAGCCCTTCAGAGGAAATGATTCTTCAGGGGAAGTGGTTAACTTCTCTCAAAACAAAAAATACTCCCGATCAGTTCTGGATTTTCAATGTCCCAATGGTGTTCTAACTGAAGTTTTGATCTATATAGTTTTATTCAATCCTGGGTATATTTTATAAATATGTAATTCCCTTAGAATTACTACCTGAGAACAGAAAGTCTACACAGATAAGGGTCTTACACTGGTCTGAACACTGGTTTTGAAATATACATGAAGTGAGGAAAGAAAATGGAGATCGCTGAAGATAATATAAAAGCTCAAAGCAAATATAGTTCTACAGTGGGGATGTGATTATAAAAATCACAGAAGTCATAATCACCCCCATTGATGCCCCACTGCTTTTATTCCAACTTTGCTATCTACTTCCGTGTCCCATTTTAATAAAAGTAAATGCCAGGAAATCTCTCTTATGTGTCAATAGAGAAGAGGAAGCAGAGGACAGCCGTAAGGAGTCATGGAGTGGAAGGAGTCACGCTAAGATGTTCCCAGGCTTGATTGGGGGTCTCATTGTTCAGATACATCATCATAAAGTATCTTCCGTGACTTGTGATGATCAGGGATATCTATAAATCGGTGTGGGGGGGGGGGAGGGGTCAGCCTTGTGACTCCATATAGGTCATTTGTATCCAGCATTCCATAATCTCCCAGAACTTAGAAAGAAATGATCGTGATCCTCTCACTTCCCTGTCATACAAGTTGGTTGTGGCTTGTGGCTCTAAATCCTCATGACAAGTTCCCTTTGAAGGCCAAATTAGATGGCCCTGAGCATTACAGAAATTACCGTCTTATTGCTAAATTTTCCTAAATTTGACGATGGTTCTGAGAATTGAGCTCAAAAATAGTGTTTTGAGTAGCGGCGTTTTGGTCGAGCTGGAACTTACCTCACTGTCATCATTTAGTGGTGTCACAATTGGTCCAGAATAATTAGTTGTGACTAGATTTTGAAAAATGTGTTTGGGTCTGGGTACGAAACTCAAACCCCTCACCGGTAACTCCCGCATTCGGTGCTGGCAAGCATTTAAAATATTTCGGGCACGTGTGTGTCTCCACTAAAATGTCAGCAACGATCATCCCCAAAATAGACATTGCCAGCAGCGTTTAGAGAGTTAAAGCCTGTGGCGTACTCTCTAACAGTATGATCATTTTGTCAATAGCTTGCCCTCTCCGCTCCCATTCTAAACTTGCTGTTGGGAGCACATCGTATACACACATTTCCATCGGGTTTTGCGATTATTTCCGTTTTGTGGCGAATTGCCCCAGGTTTTTGGCGCACGCGATCCAATTGTGGCGCATCGTCGCTGGTTTGCATGGGACAGAAATCGGGGGGTGTAGCCGTCGGACAACCCGCCAGATTTGGATAAACCGCCTTCAGAACTACCTCAATTTTTCGTGGCATAGATTCAACAAGGTGCTGGAAGCATTCCTCAGAGATTTTGGAACATATTGACATGATGGCATCACACAGTTGCCACAGATTTGTCGGCTGCACATCCATGATCCGAATCTCCCGTTCCACCACATCCCAAAGATGCTCTATTGGATTGAGATCTGGTGACAGTGGAGGCCATTTGAGTACAGTGACCTCATTGTCATGTTCAAGCAACCAGTCTGAGATGGTTCCAGCTTTATGACATGGCGCATTATCCTGCTGACAGTAGCCATCAGATGTTGGGTACATTGTGGTCATAAAGGGATGGACATGGTCAGCAACAATACTCAGGTAGGCTGTGGCGTTGTAACGATGCTCAATTGGTACCAAGGGGCCCAAAGAGTGCCAAGAAAATATTCCCCACACCATGACACCACCACCACCAGCCTGAACCGTTGATACAAAGCAGGATGAATCCATGCTTTCATGTTGTTGACGCCAAATTCTGACCCTACCATCCGAATGTTGCAGCAAAAATCGAGACTCATCAGACCAGGCAACGTTTTTCCAATCTTCTACTGTCCGGTGAGTGTATATACATCACATACTAAGACATACAGTATATACACAACATATACACACATGCTGCACATAAAGCATATATACACATTCATAGAGTATATAGGCATTATACACACATATACACACACATCCAGTATATACTGCATATACAGTATACTATAGGTGTGTATATAGTGTTTATGTACTTTACAGTGTTTGTGCAAATTTGAATATATTGGGGCAGATTTACTTAACCGTCCTGTTGCGGTCCTGTTGGTGTTTTGTCCGACGAGGATTCGGGTCTGCCGCGATTCACTAAGATCGTGCGCCCATATTCCTGCATCCGTCGCTTCTGCCCCGAGGTCTGCCGGAGTTCACCTGCTTCTTCCCAGTGCATGTGAGTGCTGATCTTGCGTCACAATTTCCTTTTTTAAATTCCGCGGTTTGCCCAAATCTGGCGGGTTGTCTGACGGTCACCCCCTCCCCCCCCCCCCCCCCCGATTTCTGTCCCATGCAAGCTGGCGCCGATGCGCCACAATCGGATCGTGTGCACCAAAAACCTGGGGCAATTCGGCGCAAAACGGAAATAATCGCAAAACCCGATGGGAATGTGTGTATACGATGTGCTCCCAACAGCAAGTTTAGAATGGGAGCGGAGAGGGCAAGCTATTGACAAAATGATCATACTGTTAGAGAGTACGCCACAGGCTTTAACTCTCTAAACGCTGCTGGCAATGTCTATTTTGGGGATGATCGTTGCTGACATTTTAGTGAAGACACACACGTGTCCGAAATATTTTAAATGCTTGCCAGCACCGAATGCGGGAGTTACCGGTGAGGGGTTTGAGTTTCGTACCCAGACCCAAACACATTTTTCAAAATCTAGTCACAACTAATTATTCTGGACCAATTGTCACACCACTAAATGATTACAGTGAGGTAAGTTCCAGCTCGACCAAAACTCCGCTACTCAAAACACTATTTTTGAGCTCAATTCTCCAGAACCATGGTCAAATTTAGGAATTTGGGATGTGGTGGAACGGGAGATTCGCATCATGGATGTGCAGCCGACAAATCTGCAGCAACTGTGTGATGCCATCATGTCAATATGGACCAAAATCTCTCAGGAATGCTTCCAGCACCTTGTTGAATCTATGCCACGAAGAATTGAGGCAGTTCTGAAGGCAAAAGGGGGTCCAACCCGTTACTAGCATGGTGTACCTAATAAAGTGGCCGGTGAGTGTATGTACGCACACATTCAGTACTTACAACATATACACGCACATATATCATATATACACACATATATATCATATATACACACATATGCAGCATATATATACACATATCCAGTGTATACAGCATATAAACAGCATATATACACACAGACACATATTCATGCATGTACATATGTATTAATTATACTCACCTGCAATGACGGAAGGAGCAAAACTAGAGTCTGGAATCTGCGCGGCTTTCATCGTAACATCGAGCCTGGATAGTACCAGTATAGAAGAAGGCGGGCAGGCCGCATATGAGATAGACGGCTGGGCTGGTCAACCAAATTATAATTTGATAATGATGTGCCCCCGGACCTGTCCCACTACTACTGACTGCAGATGACTGGCCCGCCCCAGCCTGGTCCAGTGGCACATAATTACAGTAACAAATTATAATTCAGCTGTACCTCCCAAGGCCAGGGCCTCCATACATCAGGGTACTGTTAGGCTCTGGCCTTGCCAACAGGGACATAGGTATCAGGCCGGAGAATATTTATCAATTTTGCCCATCCATCTCGGGCCCCCCTGCATCCGGGCCCCATAGCAACCGCTACACCTGCCACAGCTGTTGTTACGCCTCTGATCACATACAGCATTGGGTCAAACCTAAAATCTTTTGATTACAAAATCTATTTACAGTAGCTATCAAAATAGGAAAATTACACTTTACTACGGCAATGTGTGCTTGACAGTTGACTAGTGTCAATAGTCGGTAAAGGGCTGAGGAGCTGCATACGTCTGTGTTATTAGGGTCCGCTCTGAGGACTGTGATTATAGGCTGCAGTCAGTGGTCTGTATTTGTAGAGTGTGGTCTGTGGTTTTTAGTTTTCTATCTTTCTGTAGCTTTCTGTTTACCACTCACTTACTATTTCATGCACTGATTTTCAGAATCTTCTCAAAAGTTGGCAACATGTTATTGAATAGATATTTCTGCACTTACTTACTTGAATGAAACTTTCCGGAAACATTCTTCTACAGCTGACATATCAGATATCCACTCTAGAGAAAATGATTGTTTTCCTTTGAGGACCAAGAAATAGAGAAATCATGTCTGGACCGTTCTAAGTGCAGATAAATATAAAGTGCAGCTTACTGTGCCATGATATTTCCGAGCAGAGGGCGGGCGCCCTTATCCCTGGCACATGGTTCATTTAAGGTTCAATGTTTAATAACGGAGAAACACTGGCCGATCTGTTTTAATGTTGCAGACGTCTGGATAGATTAAAGAACCTCTAATAGGGAGCAGACAAGGCCTGCATTTTCCTGATTATGAACAACATTTTTCGCTTTTGTCGTGTGCAATCAAAGAAGCAAAGAGAGCACTATAGCCAAACCAAATTGGGAATAATTGGCTATACACAAAAGAAGAAACCCTGTTCTCTATACTTGTACAAAGCCAAGTGTGGGTAAGACCAGTCACAGGAGCAAAGACAAAATGCAGCACCTATTCTTTTCATCTACACTGAATGTGCTTCAGGAATAAAGAGAAGGTTCGGTTGTTGCCAGGCTTGAGGTTATCTCCAAAATGAAAGATGGAACACAGGAGTTAAATGTTAAAAATGCAAATACAGATATGGAATTGATTCTGAAAATTTCCTAAGATACATATTATACCAATAACACTATGACCCACATTTACTAAATGTACTAGGTGCAGTTTACCTTTGTATTGTGCAGGGGGCGCCAGATTCAGGAATTGTGGTGCATGTTTTTCATGAATCTGGCGCCCCCTGCACTGCTCTGGAAGTGTGCACCATTTTTTATTTTTTGTGCACTTTGTTCATGCTGCAGACTTGTGCCGCAGACAGAATTATGGGGCACGGTCCAACTAGGCACTAATAGCCCCTTTTGGTGCACACTTTTTCTGTCTTGTAGACAGTGCAGCCATGGAACAAAACTGGCGCAGACACTTTATAAATACATGCGCAAGCAGTTTGCATGTTCTTTCTACTGTAAAGGGAGACAGAAAACTGGAGAAAACGCTTTAATAAATGTGGGCCTCTGTATGTAGTACAGCTACATTCTCCACCAAATCTACTAAGAGCTTAGCAAATCAGGGACACTGCAGGGAGGCATGGGGTGTAAAAGGCCAGTCCTAATAAATAACCCCCATTGTGTCAGTGACCTCATAGCTACATATATGGCAGAGAAGACTAAATGAGGACTGTCCTGATTCCTGCTAATCTCAATGAAAGCTGCAAAAATCTACATTAAAATACTCGTCTGGAGGTTGAAAAACATGACTGCTTTCTTCCAAAAAGACGCCACACCTGATCATTGGTCAGCTTTTGGCATTGCAACTAAGCTCCATTACAGCTGAAGTTCAAAGCTTCAATGCAGTAACAAACCATGGTCAGGTGTGGCTCTGTTTTTGTAAAAAAGTTGCCATGTTTTCCACCCCATTGGACAACCTGGACCATCATGAACAAGGATTGTAAACCTAGCACACTTACATACTGGGGTGTGCACCTTCTGGCAGGAGCCACTCTTCTTTTAGCTTCATATACCCTTTTTTCAACAAGAAAAAAAATATTTAAAATTATGCAAATCAGTTTGAGGGGCTCCATGATCAATTAACACTTATGGAGCCTAGAGCCCCCAGGCTCATCTGCATAATTGTGAATCTGAGACATCCCTTCATCTTCTGTAAGCTCTGGACTAAAGTCACAGGTTTTAACTCTGTTTTGATGGAGACGTTTTTTTGTAACAACCAGAGCATAAGAAGCTAAGGTAAGAGTGGATTCTGCCAGAGAGGGCACACACCAGTATGTCAGTGTGCTTGGTTTACAATCCTTCATCCTGGTGGTAGAAGTCCTCCAAGTAAGGCCCCTTCCACACTAGCGTTTTTCACGCGCGAGTTCTGCGCGTGCTTTTGACGTGCAGAACTTGCATTGCACTCTGTCCCATTGTTTCCAATGGGCCTTTCCTCATTTGCGTTGTTTTTCACGCGCATGCTTGCGTTTGTTTTGACGCGCATCAAAATCGCAGCATGCTCTACTTTTTCCCGCCCCATTCAAGTCTATGGAGACGCATCCAAATTGCATTGCACTCACAAGCATTGCAAGCGCAATGCGAGTGCAATGCGTTTTAAACGGATGCGTTGCTAGGTGACATGAATAATTCCCCTGCTCGAGATCGAGCATTTAATTAAAAAAACACAGTGAAGAACAGTGAAGAATAGAATAAAAACAGTGAACACAGTGAACACAGGATCATTTAAGTGAAAAACACAGTGCAGAACACAGTGAAGAATAGATTACAGAAGTTCGGCACATCTTCTGTATGTGAACAAAATTGTATGTGAAGAACAATATATATGTGTGAAGAAGACATTGCAGATGTATGGAAACATCTGCAATGTGTTCTTTACACACATATATATTGTTCTTCACATGCTATTTTGTTTGCACTGTTCTGTTTTTATTCTATTCTTCACTGTTCTTCATATCTGCTAACTTGTCGGGAGATAATATACGCGCGGAACAGTGAAGAATAGATTGCAGATGTTTGCATACATCTGCTAACTTATCAGAAGACATTCTTTTTCAATTAAATAAAACATTTTATTCCCGAACCATGGTCCCTTTGAAAAAGTCCCATTGACTTAAAAAACGCGCGTGAAAAACGCACCAAAAATGCAAAAAACCGCGAACAACATGCGCGTGAAAAACGCAAAACCGCTAATGACTCCAAGGAAAAATGGAACAAAAACGCAGCCAAAAACGTCAGTTTTTCACGCATTGCACCCTGACGTGAAACGCAACGCTAGTGTGGAAGGGGCCTAAGTTTTCCCTGTCATGGTTAAGGTGTTTCTGAAGCCTGTGTGAAAGGGAGCAAAGAATTTGGAGTTCAATAACAAAAAATGGCCCACAAAAAGATGTACTGAGCAGTTTCTGAGGCCATAACCCTATCAACACGCGTAAAATTGTGGAAAAAAAGATCTGTAAAAAAATGTATGTATGTAAATGAATGTATACCTTTACTGGTTGTCAAAAAAAAAACTGTTCCTAAAAAAAAAAAAAAAAATCTGTAAAACAGCTTTCTGAGCCTTGCCATGCAATACTACATCTTACCACTAGCTGGCAGGAGAGCTCTTTCAGTCATGCAAGAATCCTTGTTATAGAGATGATGGAATTCTAAAATGTCTGGTTATTTAATGTCTTTCTTTTAACCCCTTCCTGCCAATGCCATTTTTTGTTTTTTAGCATTTCCATTTTTTGTTCCCCTCCTTAAAATCCCATAACTTTTTTATTTGTCCGTGTACAGAGCTGCATACTGGCTTGTTTTCAGCTCAACAAATTGGACTTCCTAGTGACAGTATTTAATATTCCATGTCATATACTGGGAAGTGGGAATACAATTTCAAATCTAAGACCCTGTAGTATTTATTGTAGCCTTGCCCAAATGTAGAGTGCCCCATGTAGTGTTTATTTATTTAATTATGGCCCCATTTAATTAGGATCCGTGATATTTCTAGTTTGATGACCATTTTAGATTCCATGAAAACCCCCTTTATAGAGAGCTTTGATTGTCCCATAACAAAAATGGAAAAAAACTTTCACCTACATATCCACGCTCTAAACAGACAGCACTGCTGACTTACCTCACTACTGTGCTGTATGCTCCAACTATACCCGAGTCATAAGGACCCCAAGATAGATAAATGTGAGGGGATTCAAGTTTGCACTCACTCCTCCCTGGTTTTTGGAAATGGCAGTTAATTTAAAGGTAACCTGTCATCAGGAGCCCTTTTTCTGGCTCCCCCATGTCCTCATAGGGAATAGTGTACACATTGCCAAAGAGTTTTTATAGTAAAACTGTTATATCAAAGTTTACCTTTCTGTATGCAGAGCTGTGCCCTAGTGGCCAGTGAGGAGTGGGGCAGACATGTATAAGGGGGGAAGCGACTCGGGGGGGGGGGGATATGGGAGGGTTTTTTTATTTGAAATCGATGCATGACGGAGCGGTTTCCAGAGGGTGCGGAGCACTGCTCACTGGCCTCTCCCAGGGGACTAGGAACGCAGCTCTGCATACAGAAAGGTAAACTTTCATCTAGAAAAAGGGCTCCTGATGACAGGTTCCCTTTAACAATCAGTTTGGAAGAAATGGCCACAATGCATCCTAAAGGTTCAGTTCACATTACCCTCTAAACTCTGTTCCTTACTTTGGTTAAAAAAGGAAAGAACGGAGGTTTAACACATCAGTTAAAAATCCCAAGATCAACACTTCAAAAATTACAAATTAACCGAATGCAACATGAAAAAATATTTCTGAACGGTTTTAAAATGTCAGATTGTCAGAAGTCACTGCTTCATCATTTTCTATAGGATCATATTTTTGAGTGGGATCATTGTCATTGTCTTAATGTGCAGATCTAAAAATATTATCAGACTCCATTTCCTACACATTGTTATAAACAAAGCAGAGATTCATTTGAGCAAGAAAATATATTTTTATTTTTATTACATATTCTTTAGTCTCTGCACAACTAAATGTAGTCTGGACATCATACAAGCAGCCAATTTTTTTGTGCAAAAGTGAAGTGAGGAATGTTCTATCGCCTTTTGTCAGTGTAGATTAATTATTGGTCTCAAATGAGATCTGCAATATAGGGGAATAAATTGCGACAAATTAGGCACAAAATTAGGCGCAAATGAATTGCCCATGTGACAACTCAAACACATTTAATAAGGCAAAAAAACAAAATCACAACACAAAAAAAGGAACAAAACAGGCACAAAAATAGACAATGGAGCTGATTTACTTACCCGGTCCAGTCGCGATCTAGCAGCGCGATGTCCGACGCTGATTTGGGTTCTGCCGGGATTCACTGAGGTCGTATATTGTGAGTGCTATTCTTGCGACGGTTTCCGTGGTGTTTCCGAATCCGTCGGGTTTTTCCGACAGCCACGATTTCTGTCTTTTGAAAGCCGGCAAATCCCGAGGCAATTCGGCGCAAATCGGAAAAACCCGGCGGAAAAATGTGATTCGGACCCTTAGTAAATGTGCCCTAATGTGTTCAGTTATGTTCAGTTTCTTTCAGGTTATTTACCATCCATTTTTGTCTTTTTTAATGCAGATAAATAAATGTAAATGCTGATGGCAGTGTGAACTTAGCCTAAGGTCCTTACTTAGCCTAACTGGAGCTGGCAGAACTAGTAAAAAGGTCCACCTGCATCTTTACTTTCCCTCACATAGTCATAGCACTTGCCTGCAGTCGCCACTAGGGGGTGCTCACTACAAGCAGATTATTACTGATCCTATGTCAGTGGTTCTTACCCATCGAATCCTAGGGGTTCTGTGAGTTGGTCTCAGGGGTTCGGCAGGAGCCTCCGCCACAGAGGTCAAGACCCACACATATTTGATTTATCACTAAAGAAGGATTCTGTGAATGTGCATATGAAACTAGTGGGTTTGGTAACTCAAACAAGGTTAAGAACCACTGTCCTATGTATAAATCCTGATTTACCTAGAATTGCACTAGAATCTAGAATCTCCCTTCATGGTTCGCCGTTGTCTAGTTTTCTGCAGTGTTCCCTGAGGTATCACCTGAATCCACATGAGACTTTAGTAAAAAGTCTCAAATTTTGGTGCAAACCTATGGCTGTCCCTGACCAGACGTAGAAAGTTGCTTACAACTGCAACTTTTGGAGTTTCTTGTTTTTCTAAAAGGTTACAAATTCACTAAAGACCAAACTTAACTTGTTTCAATAAAGACAAAAAAGCAAAGATAAATCTAACAGCAGAAAAGCCAAGGAAAGTCCCCCAAAAAAAGATAAAGCCAGAATTATGATACGAGTACCCTTTTTTGTTTTTATCCTAAAGTGAATAGAGGGTTAATTTCCCTAGATCAGAGTGATCGTTCTCAAGAAAAAGTAATTTTATAAAATGCGCCCCATACACAGCCAATTCTACGCAGGTGAGACAAATCTGCCTCGACACAATGGGGCACATGCGGATCATTTATAATGAGTTTGTGCCAGAAAGAACAGATGTTTCCGACTATCCCAACACCTCCGTCTTTTTTTTTTGGCGCAAGTGGGCGTGGCCTAACTTTTCCACATTATCCTCCACATTTATGTGTATCTTGCCGGCATTTTTAGGCGCAATTTTTGCCGCACGATAGACCAGGAAAAAATTGGTCAGATAGCAAAATTAACGCCCAGTCCATGTTAGATTTTGGCGCACATGACATTGATGTTGGCATATTTATGGCGCCCGACTGATCAGTACCCATTAATTACTAACAGCCGTGCGCCACTTAAATACATCGGGCTGTGCTTTGCAGAGACTGATCTCCGATGCCGACCAACGTGCTTGCTCCACAATTAGTAAATCTTCCCCAATGTCCGTGTCCAGTGTAAATGAGCAGAACACAGTATTACCAGACTCTGGATGAGATGGGAAGACGGCCCACCTGGCACATAAATATAGACATTTATAGTAAGAATTGACCCAGTCATATACTGCATGTTCAATGCACCTATGTAATCTGTAGTTCTAACACTAGGTGGCAGTGTAACTATTCACACTACAGAGGCCCAGCATAAAACTCATTTCCATAAGGTTTCTCATAAAGAGAAGCAAATGTCACAATTTTTTTTTTGTGTGAATTAACAAACAGGACATTGCAGAATGAAGCGGGTGTCATTTTGTTGAATCTAGGTAGAATTAGAGTTTTTATGCCACATTGAATTTGGAATTAGAAAATAAAAATGAGGAGGAACAAGATCATTCATGTTATACAAGTAGATATGTACCTGAAGGTTTGCAGAAAATGGCAAAAAAAGGTGTCACCTAGAGGTGAGACAATGGTACAGGTCTCCAAGTAAGGCTCATTTCACAACTACCGTTCCTTACCTCCAAGGTTTAATGTTTAATCAATTAAAAATTCTAGAAACATCAATGTAAATTTTATGTCATCCTTTATAAGATAAGATCAGATAATCCTTTATTAGTCCTACAGTGGGGAAATTCCATGTACCGTTTAGGCAGGGATCCGTTATCCATTCAGTTTTTTAGATAGAAAAATGACGGAGGCTGCAGTACTTTTCCTCTGTTTGAAAAAAATGCATGGATAACGGATCAATGACAAAACTGGCCATAGCAGATCATTTACATTGATACGTTAAATAACTGCTAAAGCTCCATTCTTTACTTTTTTAACGGAGGTAAGGACCGGTAGAGTTCACCTAGCCTAATGTTTGACTAAGGCTGGGTCCACACCTCGTTATTTGCCACACGTTGTAAGGACACGTCGGGAGGATTCCAATGTGTCCTCACAACATATGGCACAGATGTATCTCTCTGTATACCTATACAGTGGGATACTTCACCCAGGGACCCCCTCTCGCCCTGTTAGCGGGGGAGGAGTGTACATCGTCAGCAGCCAGAGATGTCACTGTCCCTCCTGCCATGCAATGTAAGCGTTTGTGGGGAGAGATGCAGAACACTGCTTCCGCTCCCTATAGCCGTCAATTGCCTCTGCTGAGTGCATACGTCACTTAGCCGGAGGCTGCGGGATGGAAATACGTAACTTGCTGTGCCTTTCCATCCTGCATTTTTTGACGTAGAAGAGGTATAGTGGCCAGACAGAGGCAACAACTATGCCTCCATCTGCCACTATTAGCCCAAGCTCTCACGACATATATGCTTAGAATATAACAAAATGCGATGTGAACCCAGCCTTAAAGGGGTTGTCCGAGACTCCTAAACAAAAGACATTGGTGGCCGGGAGGGGGCTGCTTAAAAAAATAAACATGTAGTCATCTCCGCAGTCCCCCTCCCCCCCCCCCCAACGTCCCGCGCTGCCATCTCTCCTGTCTGTGCCCCATGTAAACAAACAGGGGCACAAAAGCTGAAGCCATCCATCCCTATTCCCAGCGCTGTATCATGTAGGACGGGTGGGCGTGGCCAGCCACCTCAGCCGGCCGAAAGCTGAACACAGAGATGGCAGCATAGGACTCCGTGACGCCGTGAGGGACCGTGGAGGTAAGCTTATTTTATTTTTTAAGCAGCCTCCTTAAATGATTACATTTTTATTTTGTTTACAAATAAATATTACAAATATTTTTGTTTACAAACTTTGCCATATACTTTTAAGACCAAAGAGCAGACTTTCCTCTACTATCCTCATTATACCCCCTCAGAGAAGGAGTCCATGGTCTCACAATCTATGAATCCACATACTATAAAGATAGGAAACAGAACATGGTTACCACTTAGATGGGAGGGCCTCTGCTCCCTGCTCACTCCTGATAAAGGGGGAGCTTCTCTCTAAGTAGCTAGGAGAAGAGCCTTGTGTCTGTGCAGATCTATGAATGTAAGTCTCCTGCAAAGAATAGGGATGGCAGAGGGATTCAACTATTTCTCATCAGATCCCTCCAGTTCAGCCTCTACACAACTTTCTGTTCTCTTTGCAGCTCAGGCTGCACCCAACTCTTCACTAATCTGCAACCTGTCCTCCAGCCCCTGCTGTACTTCAACATGATCGTATATGGGGGGCATGAGCTAGCTGTGGCTAGAGGTATATTGTGAACAATCACAATGTAGGGATCTCCCAGGAGCAGCACTCACTCCTTCAATCTCCACCTGACCAAAATGGGCCACAAACACACCCCTGTGTGCATGAGACTTTACACTGTATTTACCAAGCATGAAAGTAGTTCACACTTAGACTGGATAGAGCTGAGTGGATTTACTTGTTGGATTCTCATATGATCATCTGCTGAGGTCATAGGTTAGAAAACACAATCCATCACGGGATGTAAGGCCTAACATAGGCACAGTTCTAGAGAACCCAATTGTTTGACAAAAAGCTTCATAAAAGAAAAATGCAACACCTTTTGAGAAAGCAGGAATCAGACACGGTTACAAATCATGATAAAGCTTACATTTATACATTTTTTATTACATTTTTGAAAAAGAAAGTAAATTTCTACCTGAAAAGAAATTATCGTTAGTAATGATATGGACACTTTTTTGGTACCTGCATTGAGCCGGCTTTACATGGTGACTTTGACTACAATAATCACTGTGAGGCTTGGGATAAAAGAGAATTTGGGCACACTGTAACACAAAAAATGCTGAGCCACAGATACAATGATCACAAAACAACCTTGGCAGTGTTGGCCTACCTAATGGTCGCAAAGGACAAGCAGGAAAGCATAGAGCATGGAAATGTACCACTAAATTTACTTATTTTTCACCTTGGTTCAAGGGGCCAGAACTATATTTTATTACACAGAGCTCTGAATTATTTTACCATCACACAATTAGTTGTGTGATAACATTTAAATATCTTGCAGCCACCACTAGAGGGTGCTAACTGCATAGACATGTATATACCTACCATGAACTACTGGATAAAAATGCATAATCAGTGATCGCGACCTAGTGGCAGCAAGAATAATTTTAGCATTTGGGATAAAAGGAGTTGTCCAAACATCGTGCACTGAATTGCAGCCCACAATTCAGTGTTTCCCAGCATCCATATTTGTATTCTGTTCTCTAGCTATAAATACATGGCGTAAGAAAGACTCAATGTGAGGAGCCAAAACACTCTGGATGAACTACGAATCCTTTTTTTTTATTTTTGGACCTTTGGTGTGCTGCCCATTCATGTGAATAAGGGCATTGGCCCATGTCCTTGGGGAAATATCTGAATTTTTATTTTAGTTTCTGTAGATATTTTTCAATAAAGTCATCAGTTAATAATAATAATTCTTTATTTATATAGTGCACACAGATTACGCAGCGCTGCACAAAGCTTGCCAGATCGGTCCCTGACCCCAGTAGGGGTCACAATCTAAACAACCTACCAGTATGTTTTGGAGTGTGGGAGGAAACCGGAGGACCTGGAGGAAACCCACACAAACACAGAGAGAACATACAAACTCTTTGCAGATGTTGACCTGGGTGGGATTAGAACCCAGGACACCAGCACTACCTACTCAGCCACCATGCCACCCTAGTGATTTTTCGTAACTTTGACAAGTCATTGCTTCAGCCGGATCAATAGGTAAATAACAGACTGGAAAGCACAGGATCAAAAAACTTTGTATTAATATATAATATTCTAGCTATTTTATAGGTTATATGGCTGAACTGTCCCTTTAATCCGGATTCAAGTTTCTAACTATGTTCAATACAAAGAAAAAGTTTAAATATACTATTGAAAGTGCATAGATGCCCATGCTAGTTCAGAGAGCTGCAGATTTTTATGCTTTTTTTAAAGACACAAAACCCCCAGTGTGGGAACCCGACCTTCCCCTGTATAATGTATAGACATGAGCGGAGACTGGGGAGCTCCTGCGCTGCTACAATATGAGCCAATCCTAAGCTACTATGGATATAAAAGGCAAACAGTGCTGAGGCGGTAACTAAGGACATGTGTGATATTGAAAGCTCTTGTAAAACATTCATGGATGATTTTTCATGTTGGTCCAAATCTGAGCAAAGAATTCACAACACTTGGAAAGGGACGGCCTGAAATAACTTACTCTGACATGTTGTATTCCAAACAACGCATGAGATTTGACCGAACTTGGTAATGAAATGCAGGTCTTTATATTGTCACCGATGTATAAGAGGGATTTGTTGGCTGGAATAACGCTCCATTGTACACACAAATGGCAGCCATTAGGCCAACAGAGCGAGAGAAATCCAATGCCGCTTCAAACGAGGTAAAGGGGTTATCTGGCAACTCAGAATTGCTTTTATGTAAAGCTCCATTAGATGTATAGTAAGTAAATGCGTATAGGAACCATACGTGTCAGACAGCTATCTCCCAGATCTGCCAATACACCTGCATGCTCGGCCAAGAGAGCTGAACATGAGAGAACTTGCTCACAACTTATCACCCAGAGAGGAATGAAATTGGGCATCCAACTACTTGTCTATCTGTGGCCAACATATATTTGAGTGACCCCCATATACATTAGATTCTCATGCCAAAAATAGTGGGTTGAGCTGATACACATCTGATGTACATAGCTAGCTATACATTCATTTTACTCTATGTATTACATGGCATTTAAACTGTTAACATCCGTGATCGGTGCTGGTACCAATTCCAGGTGGTAGTGGTGGATATTTGCTGTATCATGCTGACACTATGGGGGTCATTTATCTTATTTCCCCCTTCCATTTGCTCTTTTTTGAGCCTTTTGTGAGTCTATTTTTTGCACCTGATTTGTCTTTGTCAAATAAAGTTTTTTTAGCGCCTTATTAAACGTAAATTTTAAAAAAGGTGCAAATTTGTTGCGCAGCTCATGCCTAGCCTTTCCCAAGCATGGTCTGGACTGGCGTGTTATTGCGCGATTGTTTGTGCCCATATAGGCGCAAATCAATGTTAAATAAGGCGCAAACATCTGAAAGCAAGAGAACTACAAAGACAATCTGGAGAACTCGATTGCGGTCAAAAAGACACTAAAATACAACCAAAAAAGGCACATTGGATTAAGATAAATGATCCCCTATGTATGAAGAGGGCTCAGCCAATGAGGATGCTTCATATATCCTTAACAAAACTGTGATTATTAGATCTTTCACTTGTTGTTCAGTTGTAATATTAGCATTTACCCTATGACATAAATAACATGTTGGGGGGGGGTGTATATTAGGGCTTCTGCGCCGTGCCAGGAGAAGCCCTGAAATAAACTCAAATACGAGCTCATTG
This sequence comes from Engystomops pustulosus, assembly GCF_040894005.1. NCBI lineage: Eukaryota > Metazoa > Chordata > Amphibia > Anura > Leptodactylidae > Engystomops > Engystomops pustulosus. The sequence goes on from NC_092413.1 coordinate 182,505,500, forward strand.
CTAGCACTTGCAATTATTTCCCCCTTTCTGCCACCTTCAGGTCAGGGGGGCGTGGAGGGGTGTGAAGGGGGGGCCAGCCAGCGGGGAGTGGCCAGCGCGGGGACAGGAGCCATGAAAAGTGTTTGTTATTAGAGATAAACACTGCGCAGGTCCCTGCTGGATAATGCAGGAGGCATGAGCGCCCGTGTATGACAAATAACCTCTTTATTCTGCAAGGCAGTAGCATTTGGATGATAAAACTTCATATATAAAAAATTATTTGCTTTTGCATCGCCGTTTTTTTAACCTAGTTGTATTTTTTTTAATTTTTTAAGTCGGAACTAGTTGAGGGCTTTTTTTTTTTTTTGCACCATTGGGGGAATAAGTGACTATTTGATCATTTTTTATTGAATTATTTTTAGAGATCAGTTGTCAACTTTTACACATTTTTTAAGGATTGTTTACATTGTTTACTTCGCAGGGTAAATGATAGATTTCGTTTATAGATCTGCCTCTTACAAGTGCAGCGATACCAAATACGTGTTATTTATTTTTATTTATACTTCTAAACTTTTTGTATCATTTTTTTTTTTCATTTTTTTACTTTGCCCAAATTTTTTGTATGGTCAGTACAGGCAGCAGCATCTATGGCTGTATATGGTTGTAATTGTTTTTTACTATGACCGCGGCCCTTGCGGCAGTTGTTGTTTATGCTGAACTCGTGCTCTGTTCCAACTCAGCATCTCATCCTGCGTAAGCAGCGCAACATACCCACAAATTTACCAGCTGCCACAACATACAGTTACATCATGGGGGAGACTCAAAGTTTAAAAGACTTAAAGATGTATTCTCATTTCAGTAAATTAATGTTACTGTTTTTATTATAAAAAGTCATAATAACATTTTTTAATATATGATACTAACGAGCCATGTGCCTGTGTGACCATGCTCAGATTTCTGTCCACTGGTAACATAGAAGCTTCCTATAGAGGGACAGCAAGCAGAGATCTAGAAAACTGTGAGGAATTGATACAGAAAACATATTGGAAAATTGTATAAATGTTAATAATACAAACAATTACATTAATTTGCTGAAATGTGAACACCCCTTTAAGGAAGCATTCAATGATGAAACACAGGGAAAAGGAAATTATTTTTTTTTTATAAACTAATTTTTTTTTTTTTTTTAAGTAGATTTTTATTGAAAAATATTTCGATTTTTACAACTTTTTGCCCAACTAACAGAATCAATGTTCTAATTATTTTAATACATAGGTCTGTTAAAAGGCTGAGCCCTCTCCATAAAGCATACACCCCAGGTTGGTGCTGGCACCCATCGTGGTCGTTAACCCGATAAATGCCTCTTGCAATGATGCCTGGAGCTTTAAAGAGCTAAAGGAGCATGGGCAACATTCTATTGACTCTCCCTGTTATCGGGGGACAATCTGTAACCCTAACAGCCTTGAGGCTATATACTATAGTATCCCGGGGTGGGGGCTGGTAAAAAAAAAGTTAAAATCAGCCCCATTTCCCTAGAACACATAAAAAAGTAAACAAAAAAATATTAATAAACACTTTAGGTTTTATCAAAGTGTAAAAACAGTTGTTCCAAGAGGTTAACACCCAAATGTCCAAATGGCCACTTTTTCAATATTTTGCAACACATAAAGTGAAGAATAAGTTGTACAGTCCCTGAACTGGTAGCAATAAAAACGAAATCTCCACACGCAAAAAATATAAATTTGATATCCCCATGATCATACCGACCCGAGTATCACTCGGAGCTAACAGTGAAAGCCGTATAAGCAGAGCCCACAAGAAAATGGTGCAAATGTGGGGTTTTTTTGTCAATTTCTCTGCTTTTGGATTTTTTCCCATTTCCCAGTACATGGCATTGAATAAGTCACAAGTACGGACAATTTGTCATGCATAAAACAAGCCCTCACACAGCTCTGCACACAGAAAAATAAGTAATAGTTAGGGGAGCAAAAAATGGAAAAGCAAAAATGAAAAAGGACCTTAGCGGGAAGGGGTTAAACCGCTGTGGTATGTTACCTAGAGAATGCAGTCAGTGGTTCTCATTTATTAAAGTGTTTGCACCAGTTTTCTGTCTGACTTTGCACTAGAAATAACGTGCAGACTGCTTGTACATGTATTTATAAAGTGTCTGCGCCAGTTTTGTGTTTCGGCTGCACTGTGTCTGACAAGGGAGAAAAAATGTGCACCTAAAGGGGCTGTTACTGCTTAGGCAGACCGTGGGATACATTTATTACTAACATGTGCCACAATTCTGCAGCAAGAACAAAGTGAACCAAAAAATGGTGCCCTTGCCAGAGCAGTGCAGGGGGCGCGAGATTCATGAAGACCGCGCTCCAGTTTTGATCAATCTGGTGCCCCCTGTAGACTCCACATACAGACTGCACATAGTACAGACGGCACTAGTTCTGATAAATGTGGGCCAGTTTATTCAGTGAGGAATAACAGAGCAATAAACCAGATGAACAATACAGAGGTGACAACTCCTCTTTAACAATACTGAAATGTCCTCCTCCGGCAGCTGGAAGATAAAGTGACAACTTATAATGTTATATGTAACATGCATAATCACTTTGATGCTACCCGAATATATCAGACAAAAAGGAAAATCTTATAACAAAGTGTTGATTTTAAGGCCCCTTCCACACTAGCGTTGCATTTCACGTCAGGGTGCGTTTTTTTTCCATTTCTCCTTGGAGTCATTAGCGCTTTTGCGTTTTTCACGCGCATGTTGTTCAGGTTTTTTTGCGTTTTCGGTGCATTTTGCACGCGCATTTTTTAAGTCAATGGGACTTTTTCAAAGGGACCATGGTTCGGGAATAAAATGTTTTATTTAATTGAAAAAGAATGTCTTCTGATAAGTTAGCAGATGTATGCAAACATCTGCAATCTATTCTTCACTGTTCCGCGCGTATATTATCTCCCGACAAGTTAGCAGATGTGAAGAACAGTGAAGAATAGAATAAAAACAGTGAACACAGGATCACAGTGAACAAAATAGCATGTGAAGAACAATATATATGTGTGAAGAAGACATTGCAGATGTATGGAAACATCTGCAATGTGTTCTTTACACACATATATATTGTTCTTCACATGCTATTTTGTTTGCACTGTTCCGCACGTATCTCCCGACAAGTAAGCAGATGTGCCGAACATCTGTAATCTATTCTTCACTGAGTTCTTTACTGTGTTTTTCACTTAAATGATCCTGTGGTCACTGTGTTCACTGTTTTTATTCTATTCTTCACTGTTCTTCACTGTGTTTTTTTAATTAAATGCTCGATCTCGAGCAGGGGAATTATTCATGTCACCTAGCAAATCATCCATTTAAAACGCATTGCACTCGCATTGCACTTGCAATGCTTGCGAGTGCAATGCATTTTTGATGCGTCTCCATAGACTTGAATGGGGCGGGAAAAACAACGCAAATGAGGAAAGACCGATTGGAAACAATGGGACAGAGTGCAATGCAAGTTCTGCGCGTTAAAAGCACGCGCAGAACTCGCGCGTGAAAAACGCTAGTGTAGAAGGGGCCTAAATCCTTCCCTTTCCTGGATTGGATGGCTGATATATACTGTGAAGATGAAACACCCTGAACCCTAAAATTTGTAATGTTCCAAAAAGTGAGCTTCACATAATAACATTATAACCATAATTAGGAATTGCTATTTGAGCAATGTGTTTGCCCCACAGCCTGCAGTATGTGGGATGATACATGTCCTGCTCACACTGACGTCGCTCCTGCCAGCACTTATGACAAGATGGAGTTAATGTTTCCTATTAGCAGCTAGAAATATGTAATGTGTAAAAACCCTTCTTGGCCGCCCAATCTGCCGAGAAGCGTTTTGGCCCTCAGTGTAATTCAATTAGAGCTCTCGGAGGGGCGATTTATCATGTTCTCAGGATGTGCACTAGATGTTAGGAGAAGACAGGCCAGAATTTACTCCCCTGGCGCTCTCAGGAGTGGATTTTATTGTTACTGTTTTCATCATTCAGTTTTTATAGCGTTTACCTATAATGTATATCATCGGTGGTAATTTAGTGAAGTATTCACAACTAACAGACACTGGATAATACATGGGGGGCACATGTGTCGCCGTATTTCTGCTTCCTCTTTTCAAAGTTGTCTGCTCTCTGCGCACTTGTGTGTTCTTATGTATCTCAGGCTGAGAACATGGGGTTTTTTGGGGGGGGGGTTGGTGTTGTGAGTAAGTGCATTTTTTTTGCTACTTTTAAGTATGCATCAGTTGTACTTCGATTTGTGCCTAAAAAGTCCCTAATTTTCTCAAAATAATGGCTGGAGAAGGCGCAAGACACACAAACAACAAGAATAGAAAAAACAAGTCAAAATAAAGATACATGTCCCCCATTGTGTAGATACAACACATGGTCACATTGTTACCGTATATACTCGAGTATAAGCCGATCCAAGTATAAGCCGAGACCCAAAATTTTACCACAGAAAACTGGGAAAACTCGAGTATAAGCCGAGGGTGTAGTATACAGCCAGCCAGCCCCATGTAGTATACAGCCAGCCAGCCAGCCCCCATGTAGTATACAGCCAGCCAGCCCCCATGTAGTATACAGCCAGCCAGCCCCCATGTAGTATACAGCCAGCCCCACGTAGCATACAGCCTGCCCCCATGTAGCATACAGCCTGCCCCATGTAGCATACAGCCTGCCCCATGTAATATACAGCCTGCCCCATATAATACACAGCCTGCCCCATGTAGTATACAGCCTGCCCTCATGTGGTATACAGCCTGCTCCCATGTAGCATACAGCCTGCCCCATGTAGCATACAGCCTGCCCCATGTAATATACAGCCTGCCCCATGTAATATACAGCCTGCCCCCATGTAGTATACAGCCTGCCCCAGTAGTATACAGCCAGCCCCCATGTAGTATATAGCAAGCCAACTCCCAGTAGTATACAGCCAGCCCCCAGTAGTACACAGCCAGCCGCCAGTAGTATACAGCCTGCCCCCATGTAGTATACAGCCTGCCCCATGTAGTATACAGCCTGCCCCATGTAGTATACAGCCTGCCCCCATGTATAATACAGCTTGTCCCCCGCAGTTTGCCAAACAGAAAAAAAAAATAAACTTAATACTCACCCTCCGGTGTCCCCGATGTTCGTCGCAACTCTCGACAGCTCCCGATCCCTGTCGCGGCTCCTGGCAGCTTTTTTCTATCTTCTCTAGCCGGCAGATTCGCGTCCATGCGATCTACCATGCGGCCGGTAGATCGCATGGACACGACTCTGCTGGCTAGAGAAGAGAAACTATAGGAGATAGAAGAGGAGACACGGGGAGCCGCGACGGGGATCGGGAGCTGCCGGGAGCCGTAACATCGGGGACACCGGAGGGTGAGTATTAAGTTTTGGGTTTTTTATTGACTCGTGTATAAGCCGAAGTGAGGTTTTTCAGCACATTTTTTGTGCTGAAAAAGTCGGCTTATACTCGAGTATATACGGTACTTGTCATAGATGGGATACAGATTGAGCAGTCTTTGGCCTATCAATGTGATGGCTTCTGGAGCTGTAGGCAGGGCCCCAGGGAATTTTGGGGCCCCTGACTGGAAGATTTTTGTGGGCTCCCCCCGACTGAAGTCCATTCCCACATTGATACATAACATTATACACAATTTATTTTTTGACCAAAACATTTTTAAGCCATGACAAGCTAGAGAGGACCCTACTCTACTGCATGTGCCTACACAGTATATAGATAGCCCCAGCACGTGCTCACTCAGTATATAGATAGCCCCTGCACATGCCCACTCAGTATATAGATAGCCCCAGCAGGTTCCCACTCAGTATATAGATAGATAGCCCCAGCACATCCACCCTCAGTATATAGATAGCCCCAGTACATGCCCCCCAGTATATAGATAGCCCCAGCACATGCCCCCAGTATATAGATAGCCCCAGCACGTGCCCCCCAGTATATAGATAGCCCCAGCACATGCCCCCAGTATATAGATAGCCCCAGCACGTGCCCTTTCAGTATATAGGTAGCCCCTGCACATGCCCACTCAGTATATAGATAGACCCAGCACGTGCCCACTCAGTATATAGATAGACCCAGCACGTGCCCACTCAGTATATAGATAGACCCAGCACGTGCCCACTCAGTATATAGATAGCCCTAGCACGTGCCCACTCAGTATATAGATAGTCCCCGTACATGCCCACTCGGTACATAGACATCCTCTGCATGTGCCCACTCAGTATATAGATAACCCCAGCATGTGCTCACTCAGAATATAGATAGCCCCTGCACATGCTCATTCAGTATATAGATAACCTCAGCACGTACCCACTCAGTATATACATATTCCCAGAATGTGCCCCCCCAGTCCATAGCCAGACCCCCCCCCCAGCCCACAGGCAGCCCCGTCTCCCCAATCCACAGACAGCCCTCTCTCGCCTAGTCTACAGACAGCCACTGTCCCCCCTGTCCACAGACAGCCACCTCCCCCTCTAGTCCACAGACACCACCCCCAAGTCCACAGACAGACCCTCTCTAGTCCATAGCCAAATCCCCCTAGCCCACAGACATCCCCCCAGTCCACAGACAGAGCCAAGCACCCCCCCAGTCCACAAACAGCTTCCGCCCCCCAGTCCACAGACTGCTCCCACCCCCCACCCCCCCAGTCCGCAGACAGCTCCTGCCCCACCCCAGTCCTCAGACAGTCCCGGAGTCAACAGACAGCTCCCCCGACCCCCCAGTCCACAGACAGCCAAGTCCCTCCAAGTCCACAGACAGCCAAGTCCCCCGCCAGTGCACAGATAGCCAAGTCCCCCCAGTCCACAGACAGCCAAGTACCCCCAGTCCACAGACAGCAACCCACCCACCCCACCCCCCAGTCCACAGACAGCTCCTACCCCTCCCAGTCCACAGACAGCCAAGTCCCCCCAGTCCACAGACAGCTCCCACCCACCCCACCCCCCAGTCCACAGACAGCTTCTACCCCTCCCAGTCCACAGACAGCTTAGTCCCCCCCAGTCGAAAGACAGCCAAGTCCCCCCCCCAGTCCACAGACAGCTCCCCCTCCCCACTGTCCACAGACAGCTCCTACCCCTCCCAGTCCACAGACAGCTCCTACCTCTCCCAGTCCACAGACAGCTCCTACCCCGTCCACAGACAGCTCCTACCCCTCCCAGTCCACAGACAGCTCCTACCCCTCCCAGTCCACAGACAGCTCCCGCAGCACAGTGAAAAAAAAAATATATTATATGTATATTTATATATATATACTCACCAAGTCTTCCCTGCTTGCCTTCCCGTGCTCCCTCCTCTGCAATCCTCTGGCTGCGACCATTACTCCGTGACTAGTGTGCGTCCTCTGACCCAGACGCCACCCCTGTTGCTTAGGTGACAGCGCAATGAAGCCTGGGTCAGAGGACGCACTTGTAACAGCTGTCCGATCGCAGAGGAGGGACTGCGGGAAGGCAGGCAGGGAAGACTTGGTGAGTCATTTTTTTTTACCAAGCTGGAGGGGGAATTGGAATCATGGAAGTGTGGTGCAGCCAATTAAGGGTCAAAGTCAGTAGGGGGGTTTGTGGGTACTGTGTGAACTCCTCGGGCTCCACTTTTGGTTGTAAAACAGGGGGAGCCCTGAACACAGTCCCACTAGACCCCCCATGATGGTTGCCCTGGCTGTAGGACTATGAATCTCTTTATAGTGTTAGCATCTCTTGTTGTGTCATTACCTGCCCCACCATTACGTGTGACATCATCACTATAAACAGTCCCTGTCAAGAACTTTATGTTTCTTTATGACTTGCTAGATGCATTGGTTCCCTGTTCCCTTGACATCCTGCCATCATGAATATGTCCGCAACAATGGCAGTCCCATCCCACTCTTGTTTGCCGGATTTTACCAGGGGAGCTTAGACCTTTCTGATGTACATGCCATGACAGGGCGCATACCATCATATCCCGGGACATGAGCACAATATGATATTGATAATAGAGTTCTGGAAATAACATGGTAAATATAGTAGTATGAGAATAATTTATGAAATTCAGCACTTGAACAATAACTACAAAAATATAGTGGGGAAGATGAAGATTCCGTATTATGAAGGTAAATTAAAGGATTACATTTTGTATGATAGATATATTTCAGAAGCCCATATATATATATAGGTAATTAAAAATAGGCAGCACTCCAAGGTATTCAGTGAAAAAGTGGTGTTCTTTATTCCATGTTAGAGTACATTAAAGTACATAAGCAGCGACGTTTCGGCTCCAGGGAGCCTTTTTCAAGCCAAGTGAAGACAGTGGAGCTCATATATATACCAAACAGAGTGATCACATGATTAAGTAGCCCCGCCCCCTAATTTGCATATCGTGTCTAAATTTACAAACATGATAGGCATTAAATATCCACAAAATCATCAATAAATATATACATAGTGAAAGTGCATATGCTGTGGCACAGTACATACCATTGATTTTACAAATATCATCAAGATTGTGTATTATAAAGTGCTAAGTGCAGTGTTACAATCAAAAACAATGACAAAAGATTCCAGGATCTCACCATCCCATCCACGCGCTGCAGAGGGAAAAAAACAGCCTGTGAGCGCGCCGATAACCTCCGTGCGTGGTACGCACATATGGAACGCAAGCCAAAGAAGGTGTAATGCGCATGGCCGGAAATGCTGCTATACCGTTGTCTAGGAGACCAACGTCACTAATGCTCTGCTGTCACTCATATTCCTAGAACCAGTCGGTGTAATGCAAAGCGGTACATTGTAAATTATATGCGTGTGTCACGCTGAATAGATCAGGGTCAATGGCACAAAAAGAGGGCATATATAGTTATATAAAGTCGGCACTTTTAGTGTCCGAGGGGCCAATAATGGCCAATGGTAGAGGTGGTAACGGGTCAGGTCCCTGTGTATTCAGGAGACAGAACCCACAGGCATCTAATCCACCCTGCAGCATCCAATTAGCTTGTCAGGGGATACGGATACGGTGCCACTACTCACCATGTTAACCCTACACAGGAAAGCCACTCCCTTGGCACATAATATGACCACTGGGTACATTAACTGGTACCATGGGTACCTTGATTTATTAAGGGAAATTGTACAAGAGTAGACAACAAGGTGAAGCAACAAATCCAAAAAAGGCAAAAAACGAAAAAATAGCAAAATTTAAAGTAGATGGCAGCATATGGTGGTGTCGGATGGTGAGGAGACTCCCGGTATTGGCTTCAATACATTCATATATTCATGTCATCTGGAAAAATAAAAGAAAGACATTTTAGTAATATTACTCGAGTGTCGTAAAAATATTTAGACATTCATTAGAGGTGTTATCACTTTGTGTCAACACATCCTATAGGATATCATAAAGGTCTCCAGGCTAGAGCATTGTCACATACATTTCAAATACCGGTCAACTTAAAATCAACATTGAGACCTTTTGGTCTAAGGGTGTCAAGGACATATATCCATTCTAACTCCTTCTTTTTCAAGATGCGTTCTCTGTCCCCTCCTCTACGCAATGGGGGTACATAATCGATCAATTGGAATCGTAAGTCCTTTTCTGTGTGACCTGCCTCAATAAAGTGTTTCGGCACGGGTAAATCTCTCCTACCGCTACGTATTGTGTAGCGGTGTTGGTTGAATCTAGTTAACTGCGATAGCTGCTATGTGATCTATAAACTGAGCTGCCCTTGTGGGTTCATCTATATTGGAGAGACTACTCTCGAATTTAAAACTAGATTCAACCAACACCGCTACACAATACGTAGCGGTAGGAGAGATTTACCCGTGCCGAAACACTTTATTGAGGCAGGCCACACAGAAAAGGACTTACGATTCCAATTGATCGATTATGTACCCCCATTGCGTAGAGGAGGGGACAGAGAACGCATCTTGAAAAAGAAGGAGTTAGAATGGATATATGTCCTTGACACCCTTAGACCAAAAGGTCTCAATGTTGATTTTAAGTTGACCGGTATTTGAAATGTATGTGACAATGCTCTAGCCTGGAGACCTTTATGATATCCTATAGCAGGGGTCAGGAACCTTTTTGGCTGAGAGAGCCATGATTGCCACATATTTTAAAATGTTATTCCGTAAGAGCCGTACAATATGCACATGCCCCCCAGTAGATACGGTGTCACAGATCGCAGGCACAGCTGTGCCCCTCTCAGTGGCAGCGCCACTTTCCCAGTTGACTCACCTCTCTACATTCCTGCTCCAAACCCGGCTGCACACGCGCTGGCACACGCGCTGGCACTCGCAGATTTAAAGGGTCAGCGCGCCGCTGATTGGCGCTACCCATTTACTTCCCGGGTTCCTATAAAGACCGGCGGCTTCCAGCATTCCCCTTAGTGCATCATGCCTATGAGAAAGCTTTCCACACTGTTTTCTTCCCAAGTGTTGACCTCCCGTTGTGACCCCGGACCGGTCCCTGATTCTGCTCCTTTGCTGCCAGCCCTGACCTCTTGCTCCATCCCCAACCTTGCATCATTGCCGCCTGCCTTGACCATCTGCCTGTTCCTGACCACGAGACTGCCAAGTGATCCTGTACATAGACCTTGGCGGCCACTGTGGACAAGTCGCGCCTGTGGAACGACCTGGTAGTACCACGCTTCAGAAAGACCATCCTGCTTTGCGGCGGGCTCTGGTAAAAACGGGTGCCACTTGGATTCCGCTCCCAGGTGTCTGCTTACATCATAGTCCACAGTGGTCCAGGGGGTTCACTACTCCAAATCCGGACACCCAGCACATCCCAGTAGATAGGTAGTCCCTGCACATGTCCCCTAGTAAATAGGTAGCCACAGCACATTCCACCTAGTATATAGGTAGCCACAGCACATGCCTCCCAGTATATAGGTAGCCACAGTACATGCTCCCCAGTATATAGGTAGCCACAGCACATGCCTCCCAGTATATAGGTAGCCACAGCACATGCCTCCCAGTATATAGGTAGCCACAGAACAAGCCTCCCAGTATATAGGTAGCCACAGTACATTCCCCCAGTATATAGGTAGCCACAGCACATGCCTCCCAGTATATAGGTAGCCACAGCACATGCCCCCCAGTATATAGGTAGCCACAGCACAAGCCTCCCAGTATATAGGTAGCCACAGCACATGTCCCCCAGTATATAGGTAGCCACAGCACATGCCCCCCAGTATATAGGTAGCCACAGCACATGCCTCCCAGTATATAGGTAGCCACAGCACATTCCCCCCAGAATATAGGTAGCCACAGCACAAGCCTCCCAGTATATAGGTAGCCACAGCACATTCCCCCCAGTATATAGGTAGCCACAGCACATGCCTCCCAGTATATAGGTAGCCACAGCACATGCCTCCTAGGAGATAGGTAGTTGCAGCACATACTCTCAGTAGATAGGTAGCCCCAGTACATACCCCCATTAGATGGGTAGCGACAGCACATGCCTCCAAGTAGATAGGTAGCCACAGCAACAAAAAAAATGAATAGAAACATACCAGTGCTCCCTGCAGCCAGCTCCTCATTGCTTCCACACTCTTCTCTTTGATTCTGGCCTAGATGATGGCGGTGATGGCGCCTGGGTCGTACAAAGGACCTAGGCAGCGGTAACATCGCTGCCTGTGTCCAGCGATCAGACACACAGCAGCCATCACTATTTAGTAAAGATCTGTCTGAGAGCCAGATACAGCCAACAAAAGAGCCACATCTGGCTCCCGAGCCATAGGTTCCCTACCCCTGTCCTATAGGATGTGTTGACACAAAGTGATAACACCTCTAATGAATGTCTAAATATTTTTACGACACTCGAGTAATATTACTAAAATGTCTTTCTTTTATTTTTCCAGATGACATGAATATATGAATGTATTGAAGCCAATACCGGGAGTCTCCTCACCATCCGACACCACCATATGCTGCCATCTACTTTAAATTTTGCTATTTTTTCGTTTTTTGCCTTTTTTGGATTTGTTGCTTCACCTTGTTGTCTACTCTTGTACAATTTCCCTTAATAAATCAAGGTACCCATGGTACCAGTTAATGTACCCAGTGGTCATATTATGTGCCAAGGGAGTGGCTTTCCTGTGTAGGGTTAACATGGTGAGTAGTGGCACCGTATCCGTATCCCCTGACAAGCTAATTGGATGCTGCAGGGTGGTTATCGGCGCGCTCACAGGCTGTTTTTTTTCCTCTGCAGCGCGTGGATGGGATGGTGAGATCCTGGAATCTTTTGTCATTGTTTTTGATTGTAACACTGCACTTAGCACTTTATAATACACAATCTTGATGATATTTGTAAAATCAATGGTATGTACTGTGCCACAGCATATGCACTTTCGCTATGTATATATTTTTTGATGATTTTGTGGATATTTAATGCCTATCATGTTTGTAAATTTAGACACGATATGCAAATTAGGGGGCGGGGCTACTTAATCATGTGATCACTCTGTTTGGTATATATATGAGCTCCACTGTCTTCACTTGGCTTGAAAAAGGCTCCCTGGAGCCGAAACGTCGCTGCTTATGTACTTTAATGTACTCTCAGTGGCGTAACTTGGAGAGGCTGGGCCCCATAGCAGATTTTTACATGGGGCCCCCTCCCCCCCCCCCCCAAATATATACATAATTAGGCTGCATTCACATAAACGTGTACCCGCCTGGCTATAGCGTGGCAGGCACATGTCGGGCGCGCTGGAGAGGAGGAGAGGTGATAGCGGCTCACCCCTCTCCATAGAGAATGGAGCCGCATTGTCGTTCTTACGGCCATACATATTTCAGGCTCTATCTCTTTTGCGGCCACGGCTCGAAACAGTGAGTACTCGTTGTGCTCACTGTACCGAGCCCAGGCACTATAGACACATATGGGGGAAGTACCGTATATACTCGAGTATAAGCCGACCCGAGTATAAGCCGAGACCCCTAATTTTACCACCGAAAACTGGGAAAACCTATTGACTCGAGTATAAGCCGAGGGTGTAGTATACAGCCAGCCCCCATGTAGTATACAGCCAACCAGCCCCCATGTAGTATACAGCCAACCAGCCCCCATGTAGTATACAGCTTGCCCCCAGTAGTATACAGCCTGCCCCCCAGTAGTATACAGCCTACCCCCAGTAGTATACAGCTTGTCCCCTTGCAGTATACAGCCTGCCCCCAGTAGTATACAGCTTGACCCCAGTAGTATACAGCTTGCCCCCAGTAGTATACAGCTTGCCCCCCGTAGTATACAGCCTGCCCCCAGTAGTATACAGCTTGCCCCCAGTAGTATACAGCTTGCCCCCAGTAGTATACAGCCTGCCCCCAGTAGTATACAGCCTGTCCCCAGTAGTATACAGCCTGCCCCCAGTAGTACACAGCACAGCCCCCAGTAGTATACAGCCCCCAGTAGTATACAGCACTGCCCCCATCAGTATACAGTCTGCCCTCAGTAGTATACAGCACAGCCCCCAGTAGTATACAGCCTGCCCCCAGTAGTACACAGCACAGCCCCCAGTAGTATACAGCTTGTCCCCAGTAGTATAAAGCCTGCCCCCATCAGTATACAGTCTGCCCTCAGTAGTATACAGCACAGCCCCCAGTAGTATACAGCCTGCCCCCCAGTAGTATACAGCCTGCCCCCAGTAGTATACAGCTTGTCCCCTTGCAGTATACAGCCTGCCCCCAGTAGTATACAGCCTGCCCCCAGTAGTATACAGCCTGCCCACAGTAGTACACAGCACAGCCCCCAGTAGTATACAGCTTGTCCCCAGTACTATACAGCCTGCCCCCATCAGTATACAGTCTGCCCTCAGTAGTATACAGCAGCCCCTATACAGATAAAGAAATAAACTTAATACTCACCCTCCGTTGTCCCGATGTTCGTCGCGGCTCCCGGCGGCTTCTGATCCCCATCGCGGCTCCCGGCGGCTTCTTCACTCTTCTCTGGCCGGGAGATCATGCTGGCCGTCGCACACTGTGATGCCGCGCTGTCGCCGCTGATGACGTCATCCGCGGCAACAGCGTCGCATCACAGTGTGCGACGGCCAGCGCGATCTCCCGGCCAGTGAAGAGTGAAGAAGCCGCCGGGAGCCGCGACAGGGATCGGGAGCCGCCGGGAGCCGCGAGGAACACGGGGACACCGGAGGGTGAGTATTAATGTATTTATTTTTTATCATTGACTCATGTATAAGCCGAGGCGAGGTTTTTCAGCACATTTTTTGTGCTGAAAATCTCGGCTTATACACGAGTATCTACGGTATATCCGGCAGCAAATTTGCAGACAGATATACATCCCTCACACGTTATTGTGAATGTACTCTTATACAGATATGTTTATACAATTAGACACATTTCTACACTCTTATATACATACATTTATATACTTATATACACACACATAAATTTCTACACTCATATACTCGCACCTATATACATACAAGTATACACTTATACACACACATTTATGCACTCTGTTACACTGTATATACAAACTCATAAAGTATATACACACATACTGTATATAAACATCACACATACTGCTTACACATTATATACTATATATATATATATTAAACTCACATACAGTATACACTGACCATATAAACACATACATGCAGTATAAAAACGCCATGTACACACATGCTGCATATACATACAGAATATACACACATACAGCAAATACACGCACATTCAGTATATACAGCATATATACACACATATGGGAAATACACACACACATTCAGCATATACATATATACAGAGCATATACATACATACCATATACACAGCATATGCAAAAACACACATACATCATATATGTGCATATATTTAAATGTGCACATATATATGCTTATATAAATATGTGCGTGTATAAATACAGTAGATGCATATATACACATATACACAGTATATACAGATATACAAAGTATATACTCAAGGAAAATACAAACAGCACACACAATATATAATCACGTATACAAACAGCACTCCAAGACGTCCAGCATTGGTGAAAAAAATGTTCTTCTTTATTCCATGTTTGAAAAAGGCTCCTAGCGAGCCGAAATGTCGCTGTACTTTGTTGTACTTTTTAAACATGGAATAAAGAAGAACATTTTTTTCACCAATGCTGGACGTCTTGGGGTGCTGCCTATTTTTGTGATTATACACAGTATATACACACATACACAGTATATACACACATATACACATATACACGTATATACACACACATACACAGTATATACACACATATACACATATACACGTATATACACACACATACACAGTATATACACATACACAGTATATACACATACACAGTATATACACATATACACAGTATATACACATATACACAGTTTATACACATACACACAGTATATACACATACACACCGTATATACACATACACACAGTATATACACATATACACAGTTTATACATATATACACAGTTTATACATATATACAATAATACACAATATATACATATATACACAGGAGATGCATTTATACAATAATACACAATATATACACAGATAAATACATGTATATACTTACCTTTTCGGAGGCTGCAGGTGGGTGTTCTGGCGGGTAGGTGGGTGATCGGATGGGTGCTTGTGGGGGGTCCGTACACTCTGGGGGAGTCGGGCGGGTGCCTGTTCTGCTCCCCGGGGGGCCTTTGCATTTTTAGCTGCGGGGGGGGGGTGATCGCGGGGTGTGAGGCGTCACACTCTGGGGGAGTCGGGCGGGTGTCTGTTCTGCTCCCCGGGGGGCCTTTGCATTTTTAGCCGCGGGGGGGGGGGTGATGTAGGGCGGGCTGAGGCGTCACACTCTGGGGGAGTCGGGCGGGTGTCTGCTGCCCGGGGGGCTTTTGCATTTTCGGCCGCGGGGGAGGAGGTGGGGTGGGGGGGTTAGCGCTTGTATTGGGAGAGTTGGCCAGCTTCTTGTTCAGCAGCGCGGAGTGTAGTTCGCCCAAGGGGGGGGGGCGGTGGAATCTGGTGGAGTGGGTCAGGTGCCGTTCTGCCTTCTGCTCTGCCGCCCGGCAGGGCCTTTGCTTGTTCGGCCGCGGAAGGGGGGAAGCCGCAGAGTATTGGGGGAGTCGGGCAGCTGCTTGTTCGGCAGCGCGGGGTGTTGTTTGGGCGGGTCCTTGTTCGGCCGCCGGGGCAGGGGGGGGTGGCTTAGTCGGGCGGGCGCCAGCATGCAGGGGGATGGGCGAGTGTTCACCTGTGCCGGGGGGGGGGGTTTGGCGGTGGGAGCGTGAGCATTCTCCTGTGCAGGGGCGGGCGGCTCACGGAGGGGACGGGCAGCTCACGGAAGTGGACACAGAGGTAGGGGCCCGGGTGCACGATCCGGCAGGTACTGACAGTACGGGGACACACGGAGTCCGTGCATCCCCGGGCCCTTAACCTCACGGGCCCCGTAGCAACCGCTACGGCTGCTATGGCCGTTGTTACGCCACTGTGTACTCTAACATGGAATAAAGAACACCACTTTTTCACTGAATACCTTGGAGTGCTGCCTATTTTCAATTACCTACCTCTGGAGGACCTAAAGCCTGGTTCTGAGTGCCTGCACCCACCACTGCTATTTCTTTGATGTGCTGTTTTGGACTTTCCCTACGTATATATATATATATATATATATATATATATATATATATATATATACACTCACCGGCCACTTTATTAGGTACACCTGTCCAACTGCTCGTTAACACTTAATTTCTAATCAGCCAATCACATGGCGGCAACAGAGAATGGTCCGAAAAAGAAAAAACATCCAGTGAGCGGCAGTTCTGTGGGCAGAAATGCCTTGTTAATGCCAGAGGTCAGAGGAGAATGGGCAGACTGGTTCGAGCTCATAGAAAGGCAACAGTGACTCAAATCGCCACCCGTTACAACCAAGGTAGGCAGAAGAGCATCTCTGAACGCACAGTACGTCGAACATTGAGGCAGATGGGCTACAGCAGCAGAAGACCACACCGGGTGCCGCTCCTTTCAGCTAAGAACAGGAAACTGAGGCTACAATTTGCACAAGCATGGTCTGATGAGTCTCGATTTCTGCTGCAACATTCGGATAGTAGGGTCAGAATTTGGCGTCAACAACATGAAAGCATGGATCCATCCTGCCTTGTATCAACGGTTCAGGCTGGTGGTGGTGGTGTCATAGTGTGGGGAATATTTTCTTGGCACTCTTTGGGCCCCTTGGTACCAATTGAGCATCGTTGCAACGCCACAGCCTACCTGAGTATTGTTGCTGACCATGTCCATCCCTTTATGACCACAATGTACCCAACATCTGATGGCTACTTTCAGCAGGATAATGCACCATGTCATAAAGCTGGAATCATCTCAGACTGGTTTCTTGAACATGACAAGGAGTTCACTGTACTCAAATGGCCTCCACAGTCACCAGATCTCAATCCAATAGAGCATCTTTGGAACGGGAGATTCGCATCATGGATGTGCAGCCGACAAATCTGCAGCAACTGTGTGATGCCATCATGTCAATATGGACCAAAATCTCTGAGGAATGCTTCCATGCCACGAAGAATTGAGGCAGTTCTGAAGGCAAAAGGGGGTCCAACCTGTTACTAGCATGGTGTACCTAATAAAGTGGCCGGTGAGTGTATATACATATATATATATATATATATATATATATATATATATATATATATATATATATACAGTACTGTGCAAAAGTTTTAGGCTAGGTTCACATTACATTCTATGCTTCAGATGCCCTTATATGTCATACAGTTGCATAGTCCATAGGCTATTATGGCCTCCACTGAACGTATACTTCTAGCAGGATCATATAGTGCAAATTACTATGTTTTCTCATCCTATGTTTTCTGCTGGATATGACGCAGAGACTTCCAGTAAAAGTCTATGGACACGTTTAGCATGTATACTGGGAGCTTTCCTTTATGCCAAACATGTCCAAACGATATGATGTGAATGAAGCCTTATCTAGGTGTGGTAAAATGCTGCAAAGAAAGAATGTTTTTCAAAATAGTAGTGCTAATAATTTCATTTTTGATTAACAAATTCAGTGAATAAACAAAAGAGAAATCGGATTGAAATCAATATTTGATGCTATTACAAAAAAAATTGGTAAGAATTCTGCAGGGAGGTTGTTCCAAACATCTTGGAGAACTAACTAGAGAACCAGAGATCTTCTACGGATATAGGTTTGCTCAAATCCTATAGACTTGATGATGATGGGATAAGGGCTGAGTGTTGGCTGTATTATCGCCCCCAGGACTCCTTGTTCTTCTTTACACTTAGTATATATACAGTACTGTATATAAGTAAACACATCGTTGAGCCTGCACTTGGGTCAGGTGTTGATGTTTGCCCTGTTTACGTACACTCTGCGTCTTCAACCCATGAACTTATAAACTGTTGATACCACTGCGCCCAGTGACAGCTCATTCTAATCTTTATTAATTGTCCCATTTGAATGTAACAATCCTGCGGGAGTAGTCAGATCATAAAATGTATTAATCGTCAACAGCAATTAAGTGTTATCTTTCCAATGAAATTGGAGCCACTATGGAGTCAGTCAAGCTAAATTCCACAATTACCACTGTATTATCGTCATAATTGAGTAATAAAACATGAATGGACACATTCTGCTGTGCACTGCCAGAAAAGCCTGCTGCTCAGCTGGGAGCAATGCCTGCCATGCATCCAATATGGAGACTCTCAGGGATCTGCTCTTACCGTACTTCAAAAATGATAGATTGTCCTGCAAGTTAATGGGTTGCAATGATAATTTAGGTGTGTGGTGTGTCATGTATAAAATGTGTTTCATATGTGAAGCAGATAAATAAGAATCTATATAGATGCGTAGTAACATATTAATTATAAATTTAGGAATTACATTACATTTTTAGTTATGAATTGGTCCAATGTCAGTATTAGAATTTTAAGATTTGGGTAAAATGTGAAATATAAAAAGCTAAAAATTTTTATAAATTCATGAAAGGGAACCTGTCACCAGGGAACTAATTTTCACTAAAGACAGGTTACAGAAGCTCATCACACCTGCGCTGCAAATATGCCTTTCTGCATTCTCTAAGCATTTGCATTGCAATATAATTGTGTTATAACTTACCTGGCTTCCTGACAAAATCCTCTGCTTATGGGTTTGGCTTTGGTTTGGATGCATTTAAAAAAAAACAACCTGTGACTTGTCTGTGCTGCTCACTCATCAGCTCTCAGCTCCCACCTTTCTGCTCCATTACAGAAACAGAGCTCTCAGCCTGGTGAGCTGACATCTGCGGGGGAGGGAGGAGCTGTACAGGAGCACAAAGGTGGGGGCTGAGAGCTGAGGAGTGAGCAACACAGACAAGTCACATGTTGTTTTTTTTAAATGCAGTCAAACAAAAGCAAAACCGATAAACAGAGGAGGAGGGCTCTGCACTTACAACTGAGGAAGAATGTTGCAAAGATAATCCCATGAAAGTTACTGCCTGCCATGTAATAGACCAATACCTCAACTTTGTGTGGCCTTGGTGCCTACTTGCACCAGGAGAACTTGGAGCAGGCAGAGACAGAACACATATTCTCCATGCAGCAACAGCTCCATTAGCAAGACAATATCCCTGTCTCTTAATTCTTGCTTTATTCATTTCCTCAGTACCTCCTGTACCAAACTATACACAGACAGCGCCTTCAAGATATAGGTATTACTGAGCGCTATTCACTGACAGCAGCACCTTTAGGAAATAGGTAATACTGCTCGCTATTCACCAACAGCAGTACTTTTCGGACCTAGGTATTACTGCACACTATTCACTGACAGCAGCACTGATAGGATCTAGGTATTACTGCACACTATTCACTGACAGCAGCACTGATAGGATCTAGGTATTACTGAGCTCTGTTCACTGGCAGCAGTATGTTTCGGATCTAGATATAACTGCAAGTTATTCACTAACAGCAGCAGTTGAATATATTGAATGTAACAGTTGTTAAAAATAATACTGCACACTATTCACTGACAGCAGCACCTGTAGGATCTAGGTCAGTGATGGCAAACCTTTTAGAGACCGAGTGCCCAAACTACAACAAAGACCCGCTTATTTATCGCAAAGTGCCAACACAGAAATTTAATTTCTGATTTATACTCCCTTCTCTGTCACAGCTTTCATTGATACCAGCACTCTGAGGCACCAATAAAGCATATAATAGTCCCAGGTAGAGCTGTCACTTTAAAATAGCTCTGTGCGCAGCAAGTCCTAGGCTGTCTGGGACTGCAGGAAGATACCTGGAGTCATCTCTGGTGATGGCCTGAGTGCCCACAGAAAGGGCTCCGAGTGCCACCTCTGGCACCAGTGCCATAGGTTAGCCATCACTGATCTAGGTAGTATGGCATGCTATACACTTCCTGTATTGCTGTATAACCCTCCGTAAGCACTAACAATATACCGTATTTTCCGGGCCATTAGGCGCACCGGAATATAAGGCGCATTAGTCCGGGGGCGTGTCGGAGGTCCGGGGGCGGAGCGGAGACGCGACGCGACGCGGAGAAGAGACGCGACCCGAAGACGAGACGCGGCGACGCGGGGAAGGTGAGTGGGGAAGGTGAGGGGGAGGTGGAGGAGGGCAGCAGACCATACTTACATAGGTCCCCGCTACCGGAGACAGCAGATCTCCAGCGGGAACTGCAGACCACGCGGCAGAAGTTGTTCGTGCCGCATGGTCTGCAGTTCCCGCTGGAGATCTGCTGTCTCCGGTCTCCGGTAGCGGGGACCTATGTAAGTATGGTCCGCTGCCCAGCGCCATACATAGCGCGCACCGGACTATAAGGCGCACTTTGGATTTCCAAGGAAATCCAAGGCTTTTAAGTGCGCCTTATAGTCCGGAAAATACGGTACCTGCATTATAGCAGCCTATTAGTAGCTCCTCAAAGTGCCCTAAAAAAAGGCAATTTCAGATTTTCAGTAGCCCCTAAAAACAGCAGCCGCTATTATACACCTAAGTGCCCTGCAAAGGGCAATCATTGGTTTTTGAGAAGTCCCTGCCTAATTGACTGACCCTATGAGGAGCAAAAACCTCTCCTTAGTGTGTCTCTTCTGTGTATTGGCGTCATGTGAGCCTGCTATTATAGTCACATAGAAGAAAAACAAGCAACACTTTTTTTTTTATTAAAATCCAATAAGGATATGATTTTTAGCCCATATGCAATCATATCAAAAACTGGCCCAAAAGTTGTACATAGCATGTAGTTCACACCAGATTGTACAGTATGTTCTAGTTTTCGAGTGTCTAATGGACACTGTATGGAGGTTATAAGTCTATACAGGAATCCTATGGTCATGTCATAAGTTATCTTTACAGGGGTCAGGGTACACGTTGCCTCCAGATGGGGCCAATCATATGAATTTATTAAATGAAGGTTTTATGAAGTCAATTGCTAGTGTAATTATTTTTCTTCCATATTGTGTGTGTGATTAGTGTATTGAGTATCTATGGGTCTGTTTTTCATTTTGCGTTTACTTTGAATACAAAGACGGAAAAGAGAGAATCTCTACTAAAGCTTATTGTATAGAATCGTCTATTTACCAGGTATTTCCCACATATTCTAAGAGTCTAAATCTGATATATCTTTGCCTTCCTTCAATGTGTCATACAGTAAATCACATGGATTGGCTTGTATTCATCAAAGTACATTCCAGTACATCAGAGGACAAGACTTTATGTCACAGTAGAAAAGGGCTGTAAAAGACATCTGTGTCCTAAACTCAGCATTAACAATTCCTGAAGGACAAGAGAAGTTATAGGGAAGGTATTTATATTGTTTTGTATATATTAAACATATACCGTATATACTCGAATATAAGCCGACCCAAATATAAGCCGAGGCCCCTAATTTTACCACAAAAAACAGGTAAAACCTATATTTTTTTTACTCAAGTATAAGCCGAGTGTGGGTTTTCAGCACATTTTTTTGTGCTGAAAAACTAGGCTTATACTCGAGTATATAAGGTACTATAAAATATCTATGGCACTAGGTTATTATATTGGGCAGTAGAAATGGCAGATGCCTATTTTATACTAATAGTTGAGTTTCCTAAATAAGTGATAAGTGATAAGCCATAGGATGAAGAAGAATGCACTGCACCCACATAATGCAAACAGTAACTATTATCCCTAAAAAAAAACAGCCCGGCAGCCCATAACAGTCAAGGGGCCACATTTATCACTTTTGTGCGCCTAAGTGAAGTAGTTGCGCCTAAATTCTGGCGCACTGTTTTGCCAGAATTATCACAAGCTACAACCATCTGTGATAAGTTAATTTCCTGCCTCTTATTAATCACTTTACTTTAACACAGTTTAGGCGCAATTTTGGTGCAGTTAAGGCGCAATGTTAGATTCGGGCACTTACATGTGATCCTGCTACAAGCTCCTCTCTGCTTCTCCCACATCCCAGAATGAAGATAACACTCACAGCAGCACCCAGGTGTGTGACACCCTGCACCCAGTTACCTCCTCAGCACGGCTTCTCCTGGAGGGGATCCCCCAGTGCTGATCTCCTGCTGCACCCCTGTAATTCTGCACAATATCCCCCTCGGATACTGTGCAGAATTACATGGGGGACACTTGTCTGTAGTATCTGCAACATTCTGCAAAGTTCTCAGCTCTTGCTCTTGCTCAGGATTTTGCAGAATGTTTTGTAAATAGAAGGTGATGAACTGTAAATAGAGTCTGCAGCTCCTGTCTGCAGAGTATCTCATGTCTGTATTAGCTGTACTAGTGTCTGCAGTGTCTGACTGAGCTTTGCTGCTAGAAATGAGCTGTTCTGCAAAGGGGCTCAGTGCTTTCTTCTCAGATAACGCCACCTTTGGGCTGGAGTGTTTTTGCACCCGTTTTTGCGCCTAAATGAAAACGTTGCAAGTGATGAATATCATTAGGCGCAGCAAAACATCTGGATTGCTAGGATAAATGAGGGAAAGCTGGCTATTTTTGCTACGCGGCTAGTTTGGCGTTTAGTCGCAAAAAATGGTGCAAAAATGGTGCACTTGAAGGAAAAGGCGCAAAAACAACAGAAAAAATGCGTGATACATGTATACCCCAAGGTATACCCCCCAACAGTATACAGTCAGTCCCTGACTAAAGGACACTCGACTTACAGACGATCCCTAGTTACAGACAGACCTCTCTGCCCACTGTGACCTCTGGCGAAGCTCTCTGGATATATTACTTCAAAATTTAGAAAATTCAATTGTCACTAGCACAAAACATTTTTTTGTCTGGAATTGCAATTATAAAATATACCAAAGAAATTCTACTTAAAAGAAACCTGCCATTTAGAATGGCAGGGGTAAGCCGTAAGTACCGAGATCAGGAAACAGGTCCCCTCGGACTTCTACTACCGCTGAGCTCCTGGGTATCCCTGAAGGATTTTATGGAGCAATCTGAAGATAATAACATTCCTCCTGCAGGTACAACCCAGAGCAAAGGGGATGTTATAAAGGCAGTGGCTGGCTATACAGGCCGGGTTATGTACAAGATGGGTTGTTTAGGTTTGTTCTTAAAGGAAACCTACCATTTAGAATGGCAGGGGTAAGTTGTAAGTACCGAGCACCAGCTCAGGGTGAGCTGGTGCCCTTACTTACTTTCGTTAGTGTTATAAACCGCGGTATCGCGGTTTTAACACTTTTTAAACTCTAGACCAGAACAGGCTTCGGCGCTGCGTGCGCACGATCGTGTGTGCGCCTACATAGGAAATAGCGGAGATGTTGCGCGCGCACGGTCGCGCGCAGCGCCGAAGCCTCTCCTGCTCTAAAGTTTAAAAAGTGTTAAAACTGCGATACCGCGGTTTATAACACTAACGAAAGTAAGTACCGGCACCAGCTCACCCTGAGCTGGTGCTCGGTACTTACAGCTTACCCCTGCTATTCTAAATGGTAGGTTTCCTTTAAGAACAAACCTAAAC
Organism: Engystomops pustulosus; assembly: GCF_040894005.1. NCBI lineage: Eukaryota > Metazoa > Chordata > Amphibia > Anura > Leptodactylidae > Engystomops > Engystomops pustulosus. The sequence goes on from NC_092413.1 coordinate 182,529,439, forward strand.
AACCCATCTTGTACGTAACCCGGCCTGTATAGCCAGCCACTGCCTTTATAACATCCCCTTTGCTCTGGGTTGTACCTGCAGGAGGAATGTTATTATCTTCAGATTGCTCCGTAAAATCCTTCAGGGATACCCAGGAGCTCAGCGGTAGTAGAAGTCCGAGGGGACCTGTTTCCTGATCTGGAATGATGATAGATGAATATTTCCAATGTTATTTAGGTCATGGCCTGGTGCGCTAAGCCTGATCCATGTTACAGACTACTACATAAACATAGCGGGACACAAGAAAAACAAACGGAAGGGATTTTACAGATACTAATTATGTTAATGTCACTTATAAAATTACAGGGTTCACAAGTGTCACGGAAAGTGAATGTCTATTACCTACAGACACACATTACGTCTACTATGCTAAGGCAAAGGTGAAATTCTATTTCATTGTCTTTGCAATTTTGTGAAAAATAAAAACATGGAAGAGGTTACACAGGTAAAATATATAAAGTGTTTAGAAATCCTATTCAACTATAGTATATGTGATGGAGGGCTGTTATATGACAATATTGTAATCTGGTGTACATACCATAAACTGTGGGGTCCATGGAGAGCAAGTAACCAATCACCACTTTGTAACTTATTTATTATTTGGAACTTAAATTAACCTACTGTATATACTCGAGTATAAGCCAAATTTTTCAGCACAAAAAATGTGCTGAAAAAAACTAACTCGGCTTATACTTGAGTCTATTAAAAAAAAAAATGTACACTACCACTTCCCAGCAGGTCCTCTTCTTTCCATTGATAGTCCAGTTCTGCATCCCCCACGTGGTGCGGTCGCTCCCATCATGAGGTCAGCTGCTTACTGACATCGTTGTGAGTGCGCCGCCACTTCAGACCCACCTTATCTTCTATAGCACACAAGCTTTGTGTCATATTTAAGATAAGAATTTAATCTTTCAGATCCAATCAGAACTTACAGACAGATAGTCAGGAACAATGTCGGGTGTTATGGGTGATACCCTCTCCCTTCCCTGTGATAATTTTTGCTGCTTATGACGTGCTTGTCTATGATGTATGTTTGCATGCATTAAATGTGTGTGTTAGTGACACCCGACTTACAGACGACCCCTAGTTAAAGACAGATCCCTCTGCCCGCTGTGACCTCTGGTGAAGCTCTCTGGATGCTTTACTATAGTCCCAGCTGTAAGATGTATGTGATGAAGCTTTATTGATAATCCTTGGTCCAATTACAGCAAAAAAAATACTTTTTTTGAAAAAATGTGCCTATTCATATGTGCTAGTACATGTATGTATAGGTGCATGCTGTGTGTATGTACGTGGTAGTTTATACACAAAAGCATGTTTCTAGGTTCCATAGAATAGAAGATACAAGCGTCCAAAGTGACACTCCTTTTAAAAAGGACATTTCATTCCCTATGTGAGGGGGGTAAAACCCGGTGACAGGTTCCCTTTACTTGAAGATGGCATAATCATAGCTCTCTAAGTTCTAAGTAATACTATGTCACACATTGCCTGGTAATGGTTGGAGAGGGCTCACGAGCTGAGTCCTCTCCATACCCAGAGGGTGTTTGCTGCATATTGCAGCAAACATCAATGATGTGGGATCAATCAGGCAACCTAGGCTTAAAGTACCCTGGGGAGTCTGAAAAATAGTTACATTTTTTTATAAACTCCTTAAAATCCAAATCATAAACATGTTAGGTATCACGGCGGCCCAAAATGTCTCATCTATCAAAAAATAATAACGATTATTTAACCCTGTTACTGAAAATAGTGGCCAAAGATGAAAATGCCACTTTTTTGTCATTTTGCAAAATATAAAAATGTAATTTAAATTGATCAAAAGTCCATACAGTCCTCAACAAGGTAGCATTGGAATATAATTTCACAAAAAATTTACACTACTTACAGGTCCATACACTAAAGTATGAAAAAGTTATTAGCTCCTGAAGGAGGGATTCAGAAGGAGGAGGAGCTCCTGAAGGAGGGATTCAGAAGGAGGAGGAGCTGCCGAAGGAGGGATTCAAAGAGGCTACTGGGGCATGGAGTAGCCCCACCGTGGAGTATCCTCCACTCCAGGAATCTCTTCAGATAATCTGCATATTTATCAGATAAAAGTTTTACAATTCAATTCAATAAAAAGCAAAAAAAAAGGATTGCGCTGCATTCTAATACAGGAACCTGCCACCGGATCTACCTTATTAGGTAGATCCATGATGGTAGGTTTCTTTAATACATAAAAACATTTGGAATACAATTGTCACAAGTTGTACGTAGAAATTTCTGGAAGTTAGATACTTGTTGTAGTATTTTAATTTTTTTTCTCTAGAATAAAAAGCTAGTAATGTAGAATTAGTTATAAGGGTAAGGAATAGAGTGACCGACATACCAGTGACGTAACTACCGCCGTAGCAGCCGTAGCCTGTGAGGTTAAGGGGCCCAGGGATGCATGGACTCCCTGTGTCCCTGCAGTGTGGGTGCCTGCCAGATCGTGCCCCCGGGGCCCCTACCTCTGTGTCCACTCCTAAACCTGGCCCAGAGATCTTTAGCCGTAAGAATGACCATGCGGCTCTATTCTCTATGGAGAGGGGAGGGGTCCAGTGGGCTGGACGTGTGCCTGCCAGGCTATAGCCGGACGAGCACACGTTTATGTGAATGCAGCCTACATATGTGTACGTTTTTTTAAGGGGAAGGGGGGCCCCATGCAGAGATCTGCTATGGGGCCCAGCCTCTCCTAGTTACGCCCCTTCTACATACAGATTACCTAACAAATAACTGAGCTGTAGCTTTAGCACATGCCACAGAAATCATCCTAGCGGTTATCCATAAAAGCCTGAAATACCCATTAAGGTGTTAAGTATAATAGTAATTTCTTCAGCACAAAAATGCACGAGGCTTCCACCAACCCCATATACGTTATCCTGTGCTAAAACTCCTTTGTCAACAGCTTGACACAGAGTTAAGAAGTGAATGGATCTGTTCTCACTTCAGAGACTTTGAGAGAAATCATTCCGCTATGTAAATCCTTTTCCATTTACAAAGATTCGAGCCTTGTATTACATTACAAAATTTACAGCATCGGTATTAAGTAAATCCCACCACATAATTGCTGTCGGCGATCTTCAGAATCGCAGCTTTTCCCAAGATGACTTCCTCTTGTCCGGGAGGAAAATGTGGAAAATGTCCATTTATGTAAAGCAATAGAAAAATAATAGAAAGAACTCTACACATGGAGATTGTATCAGTAATCAAAGCATTCATGTCAGGAACCTGGCTGCTCACTGACTGGATCTGACCTAGGTTCAGGAAGGGAGCCTGCCGAGCCTCACTGGACCATGGTCGGACATCTCTCCGCCCTCCAAGAACCTGAGTGATATAGCTGCCACCACTTGTCATACATAGGCTGATGAGACACCCAGGATATATTATGCTTCAATATAATACTACAGTCACAAAATAAGGTAGGTAATGTCTCCTCAGAGTTATGGAATCGTTAGAACACATTAAATGGTAGTTTAATATCAAAAGGACAAGGCGTACAATAAAACAGGGTTATTATCCAAAAAGGACAGACATAAGCATATAATGCAAAAAATAGCAGTTTAGTAAAATAAAAAGGGATAAAGAAAACAGAATTTAACACGATGGGGCAAATTTACTTACCTGGTCCTGTCGCGATCCCCGATCCGGACGGTCTGACGAAGATGAAGTCCGGCGCGATTCACGTAGCTCGTGCGCCCGTGTCCCTGCATCCGTCGCTTCCCCTCCAAGGTCCGTCGGAGTTCACCTCCTTACTTGGAAATCATTGGGGAACCCGACGAAAATGCGCTCCGTGGACCCTTAGTAAATGAGACCCATTATGTGACGTTGTAAGTCTGGCGCTTGGGAAAGCAGAAAAGCCTGATCAAACTGTCGCCCGGGACCCCCAAAGAACGAAAATTTTTTGATGGAGACTTTTATCTCAATAGATGACCACCCACCCACTTCTGATGACACCAGGAGGCCTGGCATATGATAATTGGCTTTTATTATTAGGAGGTGTAAACCAACCTTGTCTTCCTCAGAATCTTTCCTGGCTGGTATCTTGCCCTGTGGGCATCCCATACACTTGGTTTTAATTCCAGCTTTTCCCGGTCACATACATACTAGTCATGATGAGTTTAGTGGTAATAGTTTAGGAATTATGTAATAGCTTCCTGTTGTAGTGAAGCCACCGCTTAGCCATTGACATAGGAACTATACAAGTCTGCCTGTAATTATTAGAGACATTCGTGAAGCTGAAATATGGATTATGCCAAATTTTCCTTTGATCTATAAATCAAGATGGGGACTTATACCTGTGACTTTTAGTAGTAGGAGTAAACCTATCGTTGAACTGGTGAAAGGATGTAGAGTGGCTCTTCTTCCCCCTCCAATAATTTTATCAGGGGGTCTGGGTGATCACTGCTGGGGTATTGATTATTCTGGCCCCCGGCCTGTGCTTTATAATAGCAGAAGAAGAAGAAAAAGAGTCTGTCATAATTTAAATCTTATGACCACAATTTACAAGACATATTTTTAGAAATCATTCTAAAAAGCACACATGGCTTTGTGAGATTCATTTCCCGTTTCTGGAGTTTCCAGAACCAAACCTGATCAAAAAATTTTTTAGGGATGTGAAACTCAATGTTGTCCTGTAAGTTCTGGAGAAGGTCTGTATGAAGGAGTAGGTCTATGGGGCTTATTTACTAAGGGTCCCACGGATCGCACTTTCGTTGGCTCTTAGAAATTTTCGGGATTTGCGCCACTGTGACAGCTATTTAGAAGGGGATTGTGTCGCACGCAATTGGATTTTGGCGCAATTGCACTGACTTTCATGCGACAGAAATTGGGGAGCGAGCCGGCGGACAATCCAATGGATTCATACTGAGTGCGGGATTTAACTTTAAAATAGCAACATGCACTTACATACACTGGGAACAAGAAGGTGAACTCCGGCGGACCTGAGCGAGGAAGTGACAGATGCAGGAAATCCCGTGCACAATCTTTGTGAATCGCGGCAGAGTGCATGATCGTCGGATACAGGAACTCCATCGGCTGGGTAAGTAAATGTGCCCCTATGTCTTGCAATGAGAACCCATGGTCAGATTATTTTCTCAAAAATTTACATCAAATGTAGGAGTTAAACATTGACTAAGCATTTGCATATACCAGGTAAGGAATGACACATTCATATGAACTGGTAATGACCATTAAAGGGAACCTGTCACCTCCAGAAACCTGTTTTATTATCAGGCAACGCTGCTGCATGCCATATGGACTGAGCACCCCATCCACTTTCAGCCCTATACAGTGGCCTGCCTAAATGCGCTGTGTACCTGACCTCTCTGCTCCGGCCATGCGTGTACCCAGCTGGAATCACAGGCGCACAGGTCATGTGCAAGAACATGGACACACTAGAGAGTCATGTAACAAGATAGGACGGGGACAGGGACGGGATTCTTAGTCCAAACAGCTGTCAGGAGGCAGGCTAGCTTGACTTCTAGGTCAAGCTTCCCACCTCCTCGACTGGATGAATGCAAGGAATAAAAATTCTATTACAGGCATGCTGCTGCGTTGGCCAGTTATATGTTCAGCTTTTCCTATCCTGGAAGGCGCAAATTTTGGCTTTTTTTTGCGACTTTTTGTTGCAAATGTCTCAAATCCACATGGACACAAGCCACGTGAGGGGGTTATATACAGGAGAGGACACAAGCCACGTGAGGGGGTTATATACAGGAGAGGACACAAGCCACGTGAGGGGGTTATATACAGGAGAGGACACAAGCTACGTGAGGGGGTTATATACAGGAGAGGACACAAGCCATGTGAGGGGGTTATATATAGGGGTGGACACAAGCCGTGTGAGGGGGTTATATACAGGAGAGGACACAAGCCATGTGAGGGGTTATATACAGGAGAGGACACAAGCCATGTGAGGGGTTATATACAGGAGAGGACACAAGCCATGTGAGGGGGTTATATACAGGAGAGGACACAAGCCATGTGAGGGGTTATATACAGGGGTGGACAAAAGCCACGTGAGGGGGTTATATACAGGAGTGGACACTACTGTTAATTTGGGATTTAACATGTTGCATTTTTAATGCATTTTTAAACCTATTACAACAGCTGAGGAGGTGATTTTCCTAATTACATTACTGTTGAGATTTGAATTTACAAAACGCATAGTAAACGCAATGTTAACACAAGCGTGGGGTTAATGTGTGCAAAATTGGCACAAAAATGGCAAAAGTTGCACAGAACATCTGGAAAACAAAGATACATAAGGCACTGCACAAAGGTGCAGACAAGGTGTACTTGAAAAAGAACAGAGTTAAAAGTTGCAAAAATGGTGCAAAAACTGCAAAAGTCGCTAAAATTTGATAATTTGCCTAGCTGAAACTATGATACATGTGCCCCAATGTCAGACAAGGTACTTTTGTGGTTTCTGGGGGTGACAGGTTCCCTTTAAAGTCAAGAGAAAGCATCATAAAAGTTATAAGAATTGTAGTTTAAAAAAATGGATCATAAGAGAAAATCAAATAAGATGGCACTAGAGATGAGCGAGCACTAAAATGCTCGGGTACTCGTTATTCGAGACGAACTTTTCCCGATGCTCGAGTGCTCGTCTCGAATAACGAGCCCCATTGAAGTCAATGGGAGACTCGAGCATTTTTCAAGGGGACCAAGGCTCTGCACAGGGAAGCTTGGCCAAACACCTGGAAACCTCAGAAAAGGATGGAAACACCACGGAAATGGACAGGAAACAGCAGGGGCAGCATGCATGGATGCCCACAGCATGGCCATGACAGAGTGACCGAATGAAGCTAGATAGCATCTAAAACATCCAATAATTGACCCTGACACTATAGGGGACGGCATGCAGAGGCAGCGGCAGCAGCGGCAGGCTAGAGAGTGGCATGGGGACATACCCTAAATGGACTCAGGCTTCAAACCAATGGGTGGCAGAGAGGAACCAAAGGAGGTGAGCAAGAAGCGCTCAAATAATATCGGTACATGATAAAAGTTTGCCAGTATATTTTGTGGATTACACAGCAGGGTGGCGACAAAGTTAACATGGAAGCCATGAAAACAACCCAAAATTCTGCCTGACACAGCTCGTTTGATAAGGGGACCATGTATGGAGGCAGTGAACTAGTAGTAGATTAAAGGTGCTGCAGTTAAAACTATGTTAGTTGGATCTTGGCATGGAGCTGGCGCTCCGCTGCCAGGCGAGCTTTCGCCAATCCAAGCCCCTGTCTCTAGGCTACTCCCCAAACAGCACTTCTAAGAACCTTTTGTATAAGATCAGGTGTAGTAGCGTTCTTATAAGTTTAGGATATGGCGGGTGAGGGGAATGTAAACAGATGCGCAAGAAGCGCTGAAATAATATCGGTAAATGATAAAAGTTTGCCAGTATATTTTGCGGATTACACAGCAGGGTGGCGACAAAGTTAACAAGTTTGTTGTGGAAGCCATGAAAACAACCCAAAATTCTGCCTGACACAGCTCGTTTGATAAGGGGACCATGTATGCCTACAGTTCATTCCAGTAGCTGCACTGGCTGCCAGTCTCCTTTCGAATACAGTTTAAAATAATAACCCTCATCCATAAAGCTCTGTATAATGCTGCACCCCCTACCTCTCCTCTCTTATCTCAGTCTATCGCCCAACCCGTGCTCTTAGATCCGCCAGTGATCTTAGATCAACCTCTACCCTAGTGCGGACCTCCCACTCGCGTCTCCAAGACTTCTCTAGAGCTGCACCAATTCTATGGAATGCTCTGCCCCGGACTATCAGACTAATACCTAACCTCCAAAGTTTCAAACGTGCTCTTAAAACCCATTTCTTTAGGCAAGCCTATAACACTCATTAACTGCATGAAGTTTTAACTCTTCTACTAACCCGTCCTGTGTCGTCCTCCCATCTGTTATCCAGCAACCAACAGGCACCAGACTTCTCTGCAGTCCCATTCACCCTGGACCTGTTATATAAGATGACGGCTGAGTGGTTCAAGCGACAGCAATGCCATTTATTATATTTTGTTCTATTCCCTAAGAAGAATGGCTTGACCATTAAAAATTCTTTTACCTCGTGTTACCCCATCATCTTCATAAACCGTAAGCTCTGGCGAGCAGGGACCTCACTCCTGTTGTTCCATACAAATGTTGTGCTCTGTTACATTACATTTGTATTTGTTTCCTATGATTTGTAAAGCGCTACGGAATATGATGGCGCTATATAAATAAAGATTATTATTATTATTATGGAGGCAGTGAACTAGTAGTAGATTAAAGGTGCTGCAGTTAAAACTATGTTAGTTGGATCTTGGCATGGAGCTGGCGCTCCGCTTCCAGGCGAGCTTTCGCCAATCCAAGCCCCTGTCTCTAGGCTACTCCCCAAACAGCACTTCTAAGAACCTTTTGTATAAGATCAAGTGTAGTAGCGTTCTTATAAGTTTGGGATATGGCGGGTGAGGGGAATGTAAACAGATGCGCAAGAAGCGCTGAAATAATATCGGTAAATGATAAAAGTTTGCCAGTATATTTTGTGGATTACACAGCAGGGTGGCGACAAAGTTAACAAGTTTGATGTGGAATGGCCTGTAATAGCTCTTGGGCGGTGTGCCTTTTATCGCCTAGGCTCAGCAGTTTGAGCACCGCCTGCTGTCGCTTAGCGACGGCACTGCTGCTGTACCTAGAGCTACCGACTGATGGCGCCATGGCCACGGATGGTAATTCGGAGGAGGAGGAGGTGGAGGAGGGGTGGGAGGAGGAGGAGGTATAGTAGGCCTTTGAGAACTGGACCGAGGTAGGCCCGCAATCCTCTGCGTCGGCAGTATATGACCAGCCCCAGGGTCAGACTCGGTCCCAGCCTGCACCAAGTTAAGTGTAGTAGCGTTCTTATAAGTTTGGGATATGGCGGGTGAGGGGAATGTAAACAGATGCGCAAGAAGCGCTGAAATAATATCCCTAAATGGTAAAAGTTTGCCAGTATATTTTGTGGATAACACAGCAGGGTGGCGACAAAGTTAACAACTTTGATGTGGAATCCATGAAAACAACCCAAATTTCTGCCTGACACACCTCGTTTGATAAGGGGACGATGTATGGAGGCAGCTATATGGACGACTTTTGGAGGTAGCAATGGAGACAACGTGTGGAGGCTGCTATGGAGACAATTTAATTTGGATAGTGCCTGTATGTGGCAGTCCAAAAAAGTTTTCAAACCAGAGGAGCAGGTAGGTGGCCCTCCAGAAAAATGAAATAGATTGAGTGCCTGTATGTGGCAGTCCAAAAAAGTTTTCAAACCTTAGGAGCAGGTAGGTGGCCCTCCAGAAAAATGAAATAGATTGAGTGCCTGTATGTGGCACTCCCAAAAATTGTTTAAAACAGAGGACCGGGTAGGTGGCCCTCCAGAAAAATTAAATGCATAAAGTACTATAGCTAGAGCCAGTGGGCCCTGTCAAAAAATAGCCAGTTTCCTCTGCTTTACTGTACAAAGAGGAGGAGAAGGAGGAAAATGAGGAAGAGGAGGAGTGCATAAATTATTCAGGTTGAGCTTCCTTCACCTCGTGGAGATTGAAAATTATGAGAAATCCAGGCTTTATTCATCTTAATAAGCGTCAGCCTGTCAGCGCTGTCAGTCGACAGGCGTGTACGCTTATCGGTGATGATGCCACCAGCTGCACTGAAAACCCGCTCGGACAAGACGCTAGCGGCAGGGCAGGCAAGAACCTCCAAGGCGTACAGCGCCAGTTCGTGCCACATGTCCAGCTTTGAAACCCAGTAGTTGTAGGGAGCTGTGTGATCATTTAGGACGATGGTATGGTCAGCTACGTACTCCCTCACCATCTTTCTGTAAAGATCAGCCCTACTCTGCCGAGACTGGGGACAGGTGACAGTGTCTTGCTGGGGTGACATAAAGCTGGCAAAAGCCTTGTAAAGCGTACCCTTGCCAGTGCTGGACAAGCGGCCTGCTCGCCTACTCTCCCTCGCTACTTGTCCCGCAGAACTACGCACCCTGCCGCTAGCGCTGTCAGAAGGGAAATAGTGTTTCACCTTGTGCACCAGGGCCTGCTGGTATTCATGCATTCTCACACTCCTTTCCTCTCCAGGGATGAGAGTGGAAAGATTTTGCTTGTACCGTGGGTCCAGGAGAGTGAATACCCAGTAATGGGTACTGGAATAAATTCTTTGAACGCGAGGGTCACGGGATAGGCAGCCTAGCATGAAATCTGCCATATGCGCCAGAGTACCAACGCGTAAGAATTCACTCCCCTCACTGGCCTGACTGTCCATTTCCTCCTCCTCCAACTCCTCCAACTCCTCTTCTTCTGCCCATACACGCTGAACAGTGAAGGACTCAACAATGGTCCCCTCTTGTGTCTCGCCAACATTCTCCTCCTCTTCCTCCTCATCCTCCTCCACCTCCTCCGATATGCGCTGAGAAACAGACCTAAGGGTGCTTTGGCTATCAACAAGGGAATCTTCTTCCCCCGTCTCTTGTGACGAGCGCAAAGCTTCCGACTTCATGCTGATCAGAGAGTTTTTCAACAGGCCAAGCAGCGGGATGGTGAGGCTGATGATGGCGGCATCGCCACTGACCATCTGTGTTGACTCCTCAAAGTTACTCAGCACCTGACAGATATCAGACATCCACGTCCACTCCTCATTGTAGACTTGAGGAAGCTGACTGACCTGACTACCAGTTCTGGTGGAAGTTGACATCTGGCAGTCTACAATCGCTCTGCGCTGCTGGTAAACTCTGGATAACATGGTTAATGTTGAATTCCACCTCGTGGGCACGTCGCACAACAGTCGGTGAGCGGGCAGTTGGAGGCGGCGCTGCGCTGCCCTGAGAGTGGCAGCATCTGTGCTGGACTTCCTGAAATGCGCACAGATGCGGCGCACCTTCGTGAGCAAATCAGACAGATTGGGGTATGTCTTGAGGAAACGCTGAACTATCAGATTTAACACATGGGCCAGGCATGGCACATGTGTCAGTCTGCCGAGTTGCAGAGCCGCCACCAGGTTACGGCCGTTGTCACACACAACCATGCCTGGCTTCAGGTTCAGTGGTGCCAGCCACAGATCAGTCTGCGCCGTGATGCCCTGTAATAGCTCTTGGGCGGTGTGCCTTTTATCGCCTAGGCTCAGCAGTTTGAGCACCGCCTGCTGTCGCTTAGCGACGGCACTGCTGCTGTGCCTAGAGCTAGCGACTGATGGCACCATGCCCACGGATGGTAGTTCGGAGGAGGAGGTGGAGGAGGGGTGGGAGGAGGAGGAGGCATAGTAGGCCTGAAAGACCTGGACCGAGGTAGGCCCCGCAATCCTCGGCGTCGGCAGTATATGACCAGCCGAAGGGTCAGACTCGGTCCCAGCCTCCACCAAGTTAACCCAATGTGCCGTCAGCGATATATAGTGGCCCTGCCCGGCAGCACTCGTCCACGTGTCCGTGGTCAGGTGGACCTTGTCAGAAACGGCGTTGGTCAGGGCACGGATGATGTTGTCTGACACGTGCTGGTGCAGGGCTGGGACGGCACATCGGGAAAAGTAGTGGCGGCTGGGGACCGAATACCGAGGGGCGGCCGCCGCCATGAGGTTGCGAAAGGCCTCGGTTTCTACTAGCCTATAGGGCAGCATCTCCAGGCTAAGCAATCTGGAGATGTGGACATTAAGGGCTTGGGCGTGCGGGTGGGTTGCACTATATTTACCTTTCCGCTCCAGCGTCTGGGGTATGGAGAGCTGAACGCTGGTGGATGCTGTGGAGGATCGTGGAGGCGACGATGGGGTTTTTGTGCCAGGGTCCTGGGCAGGGGGCTGACTATCAGCTGACACAGGGGAAGGAGCAGTGGTGTGCACGGCCGGAGGTGAACGGGCTTGGTGCCACTGAGTGGGGTGTTTAGCATTCATATGCCTGCGCATACTGGTGGTAGTTAAGCTAGTAGTGGTGGAACCCCTGCTGATCCTGGTTTGGCAAAGGTTGCACACCACAGTCCGTCGGTCATCCGGTGTTTCCTTAAAGAACCTCCAGACTTCTGAAAATCTAGCCCTCGCCGCGGGAGCCTTCGCCACGGGAGCTTCACTACGTGACACATTTGGCGCTGATGCACCTGCTCTGGCCCTGCCTCTCCGTCTGGCCCCACCACTGCCTCTTTCAACCTGTTCTGGTCGAGGACTCTCCTCCGTCTCAGAAGCACTGTGTTCACCCGGCCTCTCAACCCAGCTTGGGTCTGTCACCTCATCATCCTCCGATCCCTCAGTCTGCTCCCCCCTCGGACTTCCTGCCCTGACAACAACTTCACCACTGTCTGACAACCGTGTCTCCTCATCGTCGGACACCTCTTTACACACTTCTTCCACTACGTCAAGAAGGTCATCATCACCCACAGACTGCGACTGGTGGAAAACCTGGGCATCGGAAAATTGCTCAGCAGCAACCGGACAAGTGGTTTGTGACTGTGGGAAGGGTCCAGAAAAAAGTTCCTCAGAGTATGCCGGTTCAAATGCCAAATTTTCATGGGAGGGGGCAGACTGGGGGGGAGGAGGCTGAGGTGCAGGAGCTGGAGGAGTGCCGATTTCGGTGACATGGCTGGACTGCGTGGAAGACTGACTGGTGGACAAATTGCTCGAAGCATTGTCGGCAATCCACGACATCACCTGTTCGCACTGTTCTGGCCTCAACAGTGCTCTACCACGAGTCCCAGTAACTTCAGACATGAACCTAGGGAGTGTAGCTCTGCAGCGTTCCCCTGCTCCCTCATCAGCAGGTGGTGTCTCACCCCGCCCAGGACCACGGCCTCTGACCCCTGCAGTAGTTGGACGCCCACGTCCCCGCCCTCGTCCTCTACCCCTAGCCCTCGGGTTAAACATTTTGAAAATGAAAGTTATAACTTTAATTTTTTTTTAATTTTTTTTGTGTTTTTTTGTGTTTTTTGCTATGGCTATTTTCTAGCCAAGTATGAAAGCACACTGCTATGCCAGATGAGATGACGCTGAGTTATGAAAAAATAAACATAAAATAAAAAGGAAATGGCAGACTGTGCCTAATTGAAATCCAACCCCTAATAAATTTTCCCACTTCGGTCTTTGCGATGGATATGTGCGTCACTAAGCGCTAAACACAGCGGTCGCAAGTCTCACTACAAATTCCTCACAATTGGCTAGTAGATGCACTGCAGCAAGGACAGCCACCAGCAGATCAACCAGAAATAAAATATATATAACGCTATTGTAGGCGTAAGTAAGCCGTTTGGATTCTCCTTTGGCTATTTTCTAGCCAAGTATGAAAGCACACTGATGAGATGACGCTGAGTTATGAAAAAATAAACGTAAAATAAAAAGAAACTGCCAGACTGTGCCTAATTGAAATCCAACCCCTAATAAATTTTCCCACTTCGGTCTTTGCGATGGATATGTGCGTCACTAAGCGCTAAACACAGCGGTCGCAAGTCTCACTCCAAATTCCTCACAATTGGCTAGTAGATGCACTGCAGCAAGGACAGCCACCAGCAGATCAACCAGAAATAAAATATATATAACGCTATTGTAGGCGTAAGTAAGCCGTTTGGATTCTCCTTTGGCTATTTTCTAGCCAAGTATGAAAGCACACTGATGAGATGACGCTGAGTTATGAAAAAATAAACGTAAAATAAAAAGAAACTGCCAGACTGTGCCTAATTGAAATCCAACCCCTAATAAATTTTCCCACTTCGGTCTTTGCAATGGATATGTGCGTCACTAAGCGCTAAACACAGCGGTCGCAAGTCTCACTCCAAATTCCTCACAATTGGCTAGTAGATGCACTGCAGCAAGGACAGCCACCAGCAGATCAACCAGAAATAAAATATATATAACGCTATTGTAGGCGTAAGTAAGCCGTTTGGATTCTCCTTTGGCTATTTTCTAGCCAAGTATGAAAGCACACTGATGAGATGACGCTGAGTTATGAAAAAATAAACGTAAAATAAAAAGAAACTGCCAGACTGTGCCTAATTGAAATCCAACCCCTAATAAATTTTCCCACTTCGGTCTTTGCGATGGATATGTGCGTCACTAAGCGCTAAACACAGCGGTCGCAAGTCTCACTACAAATTCCTCACAATTTGCTAGTAGATGCACTGCAGCAAGGACAGCCACCAGCAGATCAACCAGAAATAAAATATATATAACGCTATTGTAGGCGTAAGTAAGCCGTTTGGATTCTCCTATGGCTATTTTCTAGCCAAGTATGAAAGCACACTGCTGTGCCAGATGAGATGACGCTGAGTTATGAAAAAATAAACATAAAATAAAAAGTAAATGGCAGACTGTGCCTAATTGAAATCAAACCCCTAATAAATTTTCCCACTTTGGTGTTTGCGATGGATATGTGCGTCACTAAGCGCTAAACACAGCGGTCGCAAGTCTCACTCCAAATTCCTCACAATTGGCTAGTAGATGCACTGCAGCAAGGACAGCCACCAGCAGATCAACCAGAAATAAAATATATATAACGCTATTGTAGGCGTAAGTAAGCCGTTTGGATTCTCGTTTGGCTATTTTCTAGCCAAGTATGAAAGCACACTGATGAGATGACGCTGAGTTATGAAAAAATAAACGTAAAATAAAAAGAAACTGCCAGACTGTGCCTAATTGAAATCCAACCCCTAATAAATTTTCCCACTTCGGTCTTTGCGATGGATATGTGCGTCACTAAGCGCTAAACACAGCGGTCGCAAGTCTCACTCCAAATTCCTCACAATTGGCTAGTAGATGCACTGCAGCAAGGACAGCCACCAGCAGATCAACCAGAAATAAAATATATATAACGCTATTGTAGGCGTAAGTAAGCCGTTTGGATTCTCCTTTGGCTATTTTCTAGCCAAGTATGAAAGCACACTGATGAGATGACGCTGAGTTATGAAAAAATAAACGTAAAATAAAAAGAAACTGCCAGACTGTGCCTAATTGAAATCCAACCCCTAATAAATTTTCCCACTTCGGTCTTTGCGATGGATATGTGCGTCACTAAGCGCTAAACACAGCGGTCGCAAGTCTCACTACAAATTCCTCACAATTTGCTAGTAGATGCACTGCAGC
The DNA here is from genome assembly GCF_040894005.1 of Engystomops pustulosus. NCBI lineage: Eukaryota > Metazoa > Chordata > Amphibia > Anura > Leptodactylidae > Engystomops > Engystomops pustulosus. The sequence goes on from NC_092413.1 coordinate 182,544,557, forward strand.
AAGGACAGCCACCAGCAGATCAACCAGAAATAAAATATATATAACGCTATTGTAGGCGTAAGTAAGCCGTTTGGATTCTCCTATGGCTATTTTCTAGCCAAGTATGAAAGCACACTGCTGTGCCAGATGAGATGACGCTGAGTTATGAAAAAATAAACATAAAATAAAAAGTAAATGGCAGACTGTGCCTAATTGAAATCAAACCCCTAATAAATTTTCCCACTTTGGTGTTTGAGGTGGATATGTGTGTCACTAAGAGCTAAACACAACGGTAGCAAGTCCCCCTGCAAATTCCTCACAATATGGTACTAGCTGCACTACTAGTGCCAGCAAGCCCAGCCACAAGCAAACAAAAAAAAAAAAAGTATAACGTTATTGTAGCCCTAAGAAGGGCTGTTGGGTTCTTGTTGAATCACTCCTGCCTAACACTTTTCTAATAGAACACCCTAACGCTTTCCCTGACCAGCAGCAGCTCTCTCCCTAGCGGCATCCAGACACAGAATGATCCGAGCAGCGCGGGCAGTGGCTAGTCTATCCCAGGGTCACCTGATCTGGCCAGCCAACCACTGCTATCGACGTGTAAGGGTACCACGTCATGCTGGGTGGAGTGCAGAGTCTCCTGGCTTGTGATTGGCTCTGTTTCTGGCCGCCAAAAAGCAAAACGGCGGGAGCTGCCATTTTCTCGAGCGGGCGAAGTATTCGTCCGAGCAATGAGCAGTTTCGAGTACGCTAATGCTCGAACGAGCATCAAGCTCGGACGAGTATGTTCGCTCATCTCTAGATGGCACATTTGCTTGAATGTATGACACTGAAATAATCAATTGGTTGTTGAGACAGATCTGTGGGGTTTATCATATGTCATGACTAGATCCTAACCAGTCCAGTCCCATTCCCTAGAAGAAGGTGTAGGGGCAGAACCCAGGGTTGGGCAGGTTTGCGCACTGAATAATAGGAGGTATTCACCATGTTTTTGGTGTGCTGCTTAATTTTTTGTAATATCAATTGTTTTAAAGATACTGTACATGCATTGGAGAGAATTTATTACTTGCATATGACATGGCTGTCGAGTTTCTGACTAGCTGTTGACTTCTACGCTCTAATAGATTAATGTGGTGCAAAGATGTAATATACAGGCAGTCCCCGGGTTACGTACAAGATAGGGTCCGGATGTTTGTTCTTAAGTTGAATTTGTATGTAAGTCGAAACTCTATATTTTATAATCGTAGATCCAGACAAAAAAATGTTTTGCCCCAGTGACAATTGGAGTGACATTTTGCTGTAATGGGACCAAGGATTATCAATAAAGCTTCATTACAGGCAGCTTACAGCTGATCATTGCAGTCTGGGACTATAGTAAAGTATTCAGAAAGCTTCACCAAAGGTCAGAGGGGTCTGTCTGTAACTATGGGTTGTCTGTAAGTCGGGTGTCCTTAAGTAGGGGACCGCCTGTATTTGGTGTGCGGCAGTACTGTAAAAAGCATCAAAAAAACATTTATTTATTTTTATCGCACAGGTATAATAAATGAGGCGAAAGTCCTGCGTGGGAAGGTTGTATATATAATACTGGGTTAGGCTGCGTGTATACTACCGGGGGAGGCTGTATACATACTATAGTCAGAGGGTGTATATATACTACTCAGGGAAGCCATAGATATAATACTAGGGAAGGTTGTATATTTCCTACTAGTGGAGGCTGTATATATACTGGGAGAGGCTGCATATATACTACTGGAGGAGGATGTATAAATAATAGTTGGATAGACTGTATAAATACTACTGGGGGAGGCTGTATATATAATACTGGGAGAGGCTGTATATATAATACTAGGGGAGGCTGTATATATACTACTGGGGGACGCTGTATATATGATACTGGGATGCTGAATATATACTACTGGGGGAGGCTGTATGTATACTACTGAGGGAAGCTGTATGTATACTAGTGAGGGAGGCTGTATATATACTACTAGGGGAGACTGTATATAGAAACTACTGGTGGAGGCTGTATATAAAAACTACTGGGGGAGGCTGTATATATACTACTGGGGAAGAATGTGTATTACTGGGGGATGTTTGTACTGCAGGGGGAGGCTGTGTATTACTGAGGGAGACTGTGTATTACTGGGGGAGGCTTTGTGTTACTGGGGGAGGGCGTGTACTGCTGGGGAGGCTGTGTATTACTGGAGAGGTTGTGTATTACTGGGGGAGGCTGTGTGTGGCGTGGGAGGCTGTGTGTGGCGGGGGAGGCTGTGTGTGGTGGGGGAGGCTGTGTGCACTAGGTACTACAGGGGGGGGGTGGCTTTGCATACCATCTATGGAGGATTTGTATATATAGGCTGGATTTTAATTAACCTGGGCGGCCTTATATGGAGTACTGTATATCATTTAATTTGGGAGTATTTACTGTATATGGTGGCTTTATGTGTATAGTAACTGTGTTTTTTTAGGGATGCCGTGTGGAGTTGAAGTGCTGCATGGAGCTGAAGACATTTGAGTGCAGAATTCAGCAGGGATAAACTATGGCCGGGATAAATCATAAAGAAGTCCTCTTTCTGATGGAGTAGGTTATCACCTGTAAGGTACTAGATACTTGATGTCATCAATGTCTATGTCATTGGTTGACTACTAGTGAATGAGGTAACATCATCGGGTGAGTGGCACCGTTTTCAATTTTTGCCTCAGGCAGCAAAAAGACGGGAATTGGCCCTGGGAATAAATTACCAAAATACTCCTATTACCTAATAGTCTATGTATAGCTTAAGCACGTTCCAGATTTTGGGAGAAGACTGAGATTGGATGGTTACTTACAATAAATGGAAGTGTTAACAGACAGTTCTGTATTACACCTTGCCCAATTCCTGAGCATATGTTCCCCCTTTCACCTACTCCATGCCAAATAGGTGTGGAGAGGTGCAAAGGGAGCTTTGCCCCGCAGCAGAGTGGACCAACATGGGCTATACCTGCCCATGCCTACACACCTGCTATAGCCTGCACCAGGAACTGGCACAGGATAGTGTAATTCTATGCCAAGGGGTGGAGTTTACAAACATAAAGTAACCATATTAAGTCTTTTCAAAAATGGCTGAAAAGTAAACATCAGAATCAGATCTGATTGGTTGCCTTGAGCAGCACTCATTACACATACTGTATCATTACTGTTTTTTTATAAACCCTCCAATATGTCTTCTGCCGCATCTATATTTACTTTACAGTAGGAGTAGTAATACTGATCAATTCTGTATACTTGGTCCTGGCATCATGCATAACCCTCTCCGGTCTCTTCATCTTCCCTACTGAATAATCTGGTGTGCTCTGAAGAGTTCAAGAAGGTGTGCAAAACAATTTATCTCTCAGCAGGATTAGTTCTAGAGGAAAACAAAGCCAAACAAATAGTACCGACAGCTAAGAAAGGTGAAGTCTGGGACAACTTTAATGAGTCTTGCATCTGGGTGGAGAGAACTGGATAATGACTTCTGGCTCCCCCGGGGGAGACACCCTTTAAGCTGGCCAAGTCGATGCAGTTCTCAACTCGTGGAAATTTGAGGGTGTCAAAACCGTCTGTGTAAAACCAGTTCTACAGCCTCTGGTGTGAGCGCTGCACATAGGAGGAATTCGAGCGTAATTAGAAAATAAGTTATCACTCACACGGGATAAAGATAGGCTTATCCTGGATTGGGAGAACTAATGTTACAATCCTCAAAGGACAATGGAGATTAATGTTACATTTCACCGTAAAAGATTATATAATAAACTTTAGGTTTAGGCTTTGCATTAAAAAAAATATGTAAATAAGATTTTCCTGCATTTGTTATGTCTTTTACTTTGGTTTGGTTATAGAAGCAGTGGTGCTTTGGATACATTAGTTATGTAAGACTACGCTGGATAGAGCCGAGTTGCAGAGGAATGGGGTGTGGTCAGTAGTGGATTATAATATAGGCAGTTTGGGCTGTAGCCAAGGGCCCTAGCCTTAAAGGGGCCCATAGCAACCTAAATCATCCACCAAATTTTATACCGATTAGGTCCTTCACCCATATAATGCATGTATATCTGTTCTGCTCTCCATACACATGTACACAAGAGCAATTTCAGGACCTTTGAAGATCCTCCAAAGGTAATGAAACCACAAATTGAAAGCAGGCAGAAGGGATGCATCCTCCATACCCCAAGAAGGTTGATTCTAGTACCATATACTGGAAGTTAAATCAAGACTTGTAGAGGATATAATATTCATACAGCCCAGGGCCCCTGGGTGTGGTTCAATCAGTCCCAATACAGCTGCAACCTAGACACAATTTACACGCAAAAAAACAAAGAGGAAAATCAGCGCCTTCTAAATTGCATTCTGCAGACAGAAGACGATGAAGGTTTGGTTGTTACACATATGCTTTTCCATAGATGGTGCTTGTTTAGCTGTTTTCAGACGCAGCTTTTTTTCTGAAAAAAATTAGAAAATCGCAATTTTAAAAGATTAAATAAGACCAGATAAAAAGTTGCTAACTATTTTTTACCTCTGGTTCAGCAAATATATTCCCATATTTTTTTCACCGCCCCCAACACTTTCTCGAAAGAACTAGTAGAGGAAACATAGCAAAGACAAGACCATCGTCCTCTATCAGATTTCTCATAGAGCACACCAATTGTTTTTGGTGTGCACAATAACTAAACTTGTAGTTGGCACAAAGTTCCCAAAAGTAGCCTGGACTTCCAAAGCCATGTACTAATTTAGGTGTACGGCTTTGCCTCTGCAGGGATTACTAAAACAGGTGTACTAAACAGTGTAAAATATAATGTGCACTGAAAACAATGTAGTACATTAAGGCTGCATCCACACGACCATATGAGGGATGTATATATGGCCGCAAATATGGTGTTCAGTAAGGTGAGCAAAAAAGATAGAGTATGCTATATCTTTGGTCGTAAGAACGCCCCAATTGGTGCCCCAATTTTTGTTGCTTTTTAGCATCTTTAGAAACATTTCTCTAATTTTAGACAAAAGTTTGACAAAAGTTTTGGGGGCCTTCAACTACCATCATGCTTTTGTGCAATAGGGGTTTAGGGTCCCAATGCTTTTGACCTTACCTGTGTCTATGATGGTGATCCAGATATTTTACGGTGGTACAAGCAGGGTCGTCTGTAGGTTTCAGTAGGCCCTTGGGTTCCTTAAAATATTCCATAGTTTATCATCCCAAACAGCCCTATCATGGTTATTTTATATAAAGCCCCCTCACACCCTATGTATTCATTAGATACAGTTCCCCTCACCTCCATGGATTCCTTACGTACAGCCTTATATGGGCCCCTCCAGCAGCTCAGGGCCCTGGCACTTGGCCAGGTTTGCCCAGTGCCGGCGCCAGCCCTTGGCATAGGCAGTGGGGATCCTGTGCCATGAGTCCACTTTCAAATAAATATTGCTTCCAGTCATACTGGTACTGTGTAAATTTTTATTTTATTAAGAATTCATAGCAAAGATCTGTAGGGAGTGTGACGTTCATATCAGTTGCGCTACCCATTGCTATATGCAATATAATGTATACTGTCTCTCAGCAAACTGAGTCTGATGAAGGTCAATTTGTAACCAAAACATCACACTACGTACGACTGTTTGCTATGAATTTCTTAATAAAATACTAATTTACTCGCCAACAGTGTGACTGGAGGCAAAATTTATTCATGAGTTCAAGGGATTGGGTCCTTTTACAAAGCACCTGCGAACTTTTTATAGTTCGCTATGAAAATCCTATTTCACTTTCTACCCCTTGTGCACATGAACTAGACGTATTGGTCATGGTTTAAGACCATGCGGTACTGGCTGTGCCACTTTTTTCTGGCATATTTTTCCTCTAGGTATGTGAAAACCCTTTTGCTGAGCTACAAATATGTCCTTAGTTGTTAGTTTGTGTTAAGTCACTTATTGTTAATACCTCAGCAGCAGGGCTGGTTCCAGGTTTCAGTAGGCCCCTGGGCGACAGAGCCTCAGTGGGCCCCTTTGCAGTGAACTCACATGGCAGCATTCAAAATTCAGAAACTAAAACAGTGTCTTGTTCTCTAAAATATTCCCTAGTTTATCATAACAAACAGCTTCCTCATGGTTATTTTATATAAGCCCCCTCATACCCTATGGATTAATTAGATACAGCCCCCCTCACCTCCATGGATTCCTTATGTACAGCCTTATGTGGGCCCCGCAGCAGATCTGGGCCCCTGCAACACAGAGGTACAGAAAGCACTTCCCATTGTCTCCATTCCCATAACAGGAATAAAATAACAGAAATATAGCATCATTTTTAATACACACTATGTCATTGCAGTTGATCTTGGAACAACCTAATATCTTAATTACCACGTATTAGAAAAATGTATGACATTTGATTAGTGCCACTCACTCCGCAGAAACCAGCAATACCTGTCCGGAAGAGCTTACAATCGAATTGTGACACCCGAGGCATACATTGATAGATTGCCTTGCCTACAGATACAAAGAAAAGCTGTCACTTTTCAAACTGTTTCGCATGTTGAGCTCTTCTTCAAACTAATATAGTCCTTCAGCCAAATACCTTTCCAGCTAATAACTTAGCCAAAAAAATCCCAAATTGATATTCATCACACCCTTAATCTCAAACATACATGTCTTTAATTTGCCCCAGTACCGCGGGACTGATTTGTGGACAGCTTAAAGACAGACTTGATGTGCAGGAACTCAAACCCCCTGAAGGGAGATTGAAGAATAGATTATAATGTTGAAGAGGTGCAGGTCAGACACTTGCCTATGAAGCAGGATATCCCAGCTCAAGGTAAAATTAGATTACATCTCAACAAATAGAATCACAAAGTCATGTGTTCAGAGTGTGTGATAATGTTTAGTGTGACCGCAGGCAAGAGCTTGATGGTCATGTGCAGGGGGTGCCAAAAGTGGATATGGACGAAATTCCTCACCACATCACAAACAGAGCTAAACTTGTGAAAATACTGAGCGTGTATTACTTACATTTACTGGATATGTCAAGAATAAATCTAAATCTCCAGCCTCATCCAGGAAGGTAAAAGAAGTCAAACTAAATATACAACAAAATATACTAAATAAACTTTCCCTTTAACCCCCTTATGACATGGTGTCATTTTACATTGGGTGTTTTTCTACATTTGGAGACCCATAACAATTATATTTTTGAATTGACCCAGTTTTATGAGGTTCTTGTTTGTGTATAAAATTAGAAAATTTCATTGACAAATCTTGTCTCAGATTGGTGTCTGCCCTATGATCATTTTTATCTTAATGGAAATTTAAAAGACTTCTATCGAGAGAAAAAAAAATCCAAGAGCCATTAGAATTAGTTGGACACTTTTTAATTTTTTAATTTTATTTTGGCTTACAATGTCAGGGCTGTGTACTGAAGAGACGCAACCACGTTGAAACAATGTAGTTGAATCTGTTCCTTCTGGAATAGATATCCTTGTTTGGCTTTAAGGGGAACCTGTCATCAGCATATGGCCTAAAAAAACTAACAATATATTGTCAAACAGCATAACACCTTCTAGTTTTTGTTTCTTTCATGGCCCAGTAAGGTGGCATCAACCAGAAAATCAACTTTGAAGTGAGATGCAATTTGATTGTATAAAGTCAAAGAGGCGGAGAGTTTAACACTGAAGTCAAGGTAGGGAGTTATGAACACCTCCTCCACTGTGATTGGAGTGATGTCTCTGAATGCAGGACCATCAATTACAGTGGCAAGGGCTTTCTGAGGAAGAGCGAGCTTTGCTTCAGTGTTAAATTCTCTTCCTCTCTGACTTTATACAACCAGTTCACATCCCACTTCAAAGGTGATTTTCTGGATGATGCCATCGCACTGGGTCATGAAAGAAACATGGCCTGGAAGGTGTTAAGCTGCTTAGCAACATACTGGTAGTGGTTTATTAGGTCAATTTCTGCTGACAAGTTCCCCTTTATGCCATATCATGTCATTAGGCTTCTTGAAAGTCATGCTTGATTGTTATGGGGGATGCCTTATAACAGTGATGGCAAACCTTTTGGAGGCCGAGTGCCCAAACTACAACAAAGACCCACTTATTTATTGCAAAGTGCCAGCACAGAAATTTAATTTGTGATTGATACTCCCTTCTCTGTCACAGTTTTCATTGATACCAGCACCTGAGGCACCAATATAGCAGAAAATAGTCCCAGGTAGAGCTGTCACTTTAAAATACATCTGTGCACAGCAAGTCCTGGGCTGTCTGGGACTGCAGGAAGATACCTGGAGTCATCTCTGGTGATGGCCTGAGTGCCCACAGAAAGGGCTCTGAGTGCCACATCTGGCACCAGTGCCATAGGTTAGCCATCACTGCCTTATAAGATAGCTATAGAGGCAACCATTGTGTTTTTTATCCCACCCTAGAAACCACATTTGCATATTTTTCAGACTACACAGCCATGCAGTGTCCTGTTTCAAACACTAACCACAGTACAGAGGATAGGATTGCATGCACCATAGTGATATATAAGACAATGGGGCACATTTACTGAGGGTCTGCAGACCGCATTTCCATCGGGTTTCCCAACTATTTTCGATTTGCATTTAACAGGGGTTTTTGGCGCACGTGATCGGATTTTGCAGCAATCGTGCCGACTCATTCGGACTTAAGCGCGGGATTTAAAATTCTAATTGTGTTGCAAGACAATGCACTTACATACACCAGGAAGAAGAAGGTGAACTCTAGCGGACCTGAGCGTAGAAGCGACACATGCAGGATATCGGGCGCACAATGTAAGTGAATCGCGCCGGACTTCATCGTCGTCGGACAACGCACCTCGGGGAACGCGACGGGTAAGTAAATGTGCCCCATGAGACACTGCTTCGCCCCCAAAACAGAAGAGGCAGATGCTAAACATGATTACATTACAGCGCTGCTGTTCAGTGGGGATTCACATGCTGGCCATCGTAGTATCGTACTGGCCATCGTAGTATCGTACTGGCCATCGTAGTATCGTACTGGCCATCGTAGTATCAGGTACTGGCCATTGTACCTAAATGTGAACTTGTATTACTAATAGCTGCATAGTCATTCAATAGTCTCCAATGCTTATAGGGGTGTTCTGGCACAATTATGAGAGCAGGAGGAGCTGAGGAGACGCTGTGATGTATTGTTTTAGGGGGAACATTTAAAGGGAACCTGTTATCAGAAATTGAAATAAAAATCTGCTACAAGTATCTTGTCAAGCAGCTTCCAGATCATGTTTCTTTCATGACCCAGTGTGGTGGCATCATCCAGAAAACTAAATTTTACTGACTAACACTGAAGTCAAGCTCTCTCTTCCTCAGAAATCCATCTTTACTTTAATGATGGTCCTGCATCCAGAGACTTCATTAACCTGATCTCATGAAGTAAGATGCATGATGTCAATGACAGAGGAGGAGGCGTCCACCTTCATTTCAGTGTTAAATTCTCCTCCTTCTTGACTTTATACAACCAATTTACAGATCACTTCAAAGTTGATTTTCTGGATGATACCACCACACTGGACCCTGAAAGAAACAAAAACTTAAAGGTGTTATGCTGCATGACAATATACTGGTAATGGTTTATTAAGCCGGTGGCTGTTGACAGATTCCCTTTAACTATATCTAACCATAGGTATTTTCTTTATTTTATGTTTTTCTCTTTAGTTGTAGAATAGAAGTAGCAATCTGGTAATGTGATCCTATCAGTGATTCATGGCTATTTCTCTGCCCACTTTTATATTGAGGACTGGCAATCACTGATAAAACCTAATCCTTTTACTGCTTCTAAAAATAAAAGAACAGAATCTGAATGAATTAATCAGTTCTCATAAAACTGTTTTTTGCAGTTCCAAACAGCCAATGAAATGTCACTTTAAAATAGCGCTGAGAGCAGCATCTTTTAAGTTTCTTGGGACTACAGGAAGATTTGGTGGATTTGGTCCGGTATGGTGAAATTGGGGCAATGGCCTGAGTGTCCACAGAGAGTGCCTTGAGTGCCACCACTGGCAACCGTGCCATAGGTTCGCCACCACTGACCTAGACCATTTTTAGTTCACCTAAAATAAAGGGGATGGAGGGAAAAATCGGCAGTGGGAGCACCACAAAAATGTAGGTATGCCTTAATACTTTTTCCTCACTATGAACAAGCTGCTTTCCTTTTCCTGCTCTATAACATGCTGCCAGCAGATAGGACACTATGTAGAATCTCCTCAGCTCCTCCTGCTGTGTAACATGCTGCCTGCAGATAGGACACACTGTAAAATTTGCCTTACTTCCTCCTGCTGTAAAACATGTTGCCTGCAGATAGGACACTATGTAAAATCTGCCTCAGCTCCTCCTGATCTATAACATGCTGCCGGGAGATAGGACACTGTGTACAAGCTATCCAAGTCAGAAGAAAAAGCAGCACTCCCCAATATCAGGGGCAGTGCTCACTTTATTAGAGGGATGACATGAATATAGGAAGGATGTACGTCGTGGGTAGGCGACGGCCTACCAAACCTCAGACGTCATCAGACTGGAGGTGGTGTCATTGTTTTTATCATTTCCTTACCTTTAATTTATAGCTTGTTCAATATGTTCAATATGATAGCTACACATAAAAATGGTAGCATTGATGATTCATTTTTAATCACTGAATCAGATTATTTGTCTATTTTAAGATTCTCACTATTTAATTTATAAAATTTATTGTCTGGATCGATCGTTTTTGTTTATTTGACAATTTTTTTATTCTTGTGGTAACACTAGGGGGGTGTTCTGTTTACTGTTCCCCACATAACCCAACCTGGAGTAGGATATTTAATCTGCATGCCCGGGGCTGATGACGTCTGAGGCCCGTCGCCTAGCCGTGGTGTGCAACCTTCCGGTATTGATGTTATTCCTCTAATACTTTAAAGATTGGCCTGATATCGGTGAGTGCCGCTTTTTCTTCTGACTTGGATCATGTACCGAGGACCTCGATGGTAGGTCTGTACGCCTCTCTGCTGATGTAGACGCTGAATTCCCAACAGAGCTTCCGTGGATAAGTCCCAGAATCGGAAGGTGTCGGTCCTACTCTTTTCCTTTTACCATAAACAATCTATTCAGCTCTTCCTGCTCTATACCATGTTGTTTGCAGATTGGAAATGGGAAAACGCTAAGAAAAAATACCCTCCACAGGTAACAGGTGTATTTTTAGTTTTAACAAAGGAAAATTTGTTAATCCTTACAGTACACTGTAGAATAAAACTGAATCACTAAGAAAACTATGTGAAATGCTAAGTGTGGGGGAAAACAGCCATGCCAACTAAGGTACTCCTAGGGCTGGAAGGAAACTTGGCAACAAAATGCACCAAGTGCTGAAAGCCATAAGATAAATTGTTCAAATATATGAAAAAAACATGAGTTGGCCTGTTCTACATCTGCTGCTTGAGGTTACACAATTTTCAGGTGTGTGCAGAAAAGAGCTGGAGTACCATATGTACTATGTGCAGCTAGTGCTTCTATGTTACCATTACAAGACTCAAATACAATAATAATAATTCTTTATTTATATAGCACACACAGATTACGCAGCGCTGCACAACGCATGACAAATTGGTCAGGGCAATCATTTTCAGCATTACCAAATTATACCAGGTGTAGGGTAGTCTGTGGTAATATTAGGAGTTACACCTTCATTACAATACTAAAGGGGTGTTCCAGGACTTTTTCAGTGACAGTATTAGTGGGGGTCTGGTACAGAGGCCTGTGACCGGAGATGAGCCAGCTCAGGCAGACCTGCTATTTTACCATATGGGGCTTCGAAGTGAAGAAGGCGCAAAGAGAGGCACAATGTAATGGGTTTTTTATACAATTGGCTGCTGTGGGACATCACTGTGACTACTGGCTACTGTGGGACATCACTGTGACTACTGGCTAATGTGAGACATCACTGTGACTACTGACTACTGGGGACATTATTGTGACTACGGGCTACTGTGGGACATCACTGTGACTAAGAGGGGTCATGCTGACCACTGTCAGCCATATTGTAAAAATGTCCATTCATCTCATGATTCAAACATCATTTTGTTTAATCTGCTGAGAGGCAGTTCTGTCCTTGACTCTTGTCCTATATTTTTGCTTCAGCACCTGCTTATCTTATGTTTTGGCCTCACCGAGGAGCCATCGGAGTCTTCTTCTCAGGACTTTTTATTTAAACATTCTGTCTCACTGGAGACAGTGCTCTGTGAGAGAAATTATATGTAAAGTTCATCTGCATGTGAATTTATGGGGAGATATCTAAGCTGGCCTATAGCATTGCTCTATTCCCTCACCTAACCACACCCATATGAAGATGATTTTCTGCATTTTATTATATATGATGCTGTGCACTAATAAAGATTGTGAGTCTCCATTTTCTAAGAGACTGGTGTATCTTATTATCTGCTCTTATCCGTGTACCGGTAGCCATTTTTGTGTAAAAAGGGCTAATTCAAAAGTCACCTTACAACTGATAAGGGCGGTTTCAGCCCTGGATAACAATCCTTTACTGTGGGCAAGCACTGCTACTAATGGCTTCTGGGGGCAAGTGCTGTGACTAAGGCTATAGGGGCATCACTGTGACTACTGGCTACTAGTGCAGGCACTCAAGTTACTGGAAACAGGCACAGCTTAAATCCAGGAATATATGATGTCACCGCTGAGCCTCGGTATAGTGATAGAGGCTAGTGGTGACAAATAGCCATGACGGACTGGGGACAAGGACTCAGGTTAATATTAGTTATTATGTTTTTTTATACCACATGATACCACTAATACAAATGTATTGATCCCCAACAACCCCTTGCTTAACGAATCAATTAAGGTAAGGTAAACCAATGTAAGGGTAACAAAGTAATGGATGTACTAAAGCTTATAATAAAAGCAGATACTTCCACAAAAAAAACTACATTTCATTCTTTTTTTTTATGTTTTTCATCATGTGCTGCGTGAGTCACATGAAAGGATCCCACTGTCTGAAATTAATCTGTGTGGTTACTGAGGCTTTGTGAATCATTGTAAAAAGGGGTAGGGGGTGCAGGGGGGCCATTTCAAAGGTCATAATGTTCATAGAATATTCACTGGATGGTGGCTGGGAATTCCTCCATATGGGCAAGACAAATCAGCCCCGAGGAGCTTGCAGTCTATATTAATAGGAATACCGGTTTTAGCTGAGGCAGCCACTGGTCAAAGGAAGCTCGATCCCATGACAACTCCTTTGTGACATAATGTAAATAGCAAATTGATGGCTGTGTGAACTGAGCACAAAGTACAATCCAGCACTATGGTCCTGGGAGAAGCCACTTCAGGCCAATTGTATTCATAGCCGACATCATATAACCTCTACATTGATTTCAGCTTCATGAAAATACACATCGGGCAACCTGAGTTTTCTTAGTTGTCTTTGCTTATACACACTGAGCAAAAGGCGTATTGAACACATCACCAATTTTTCAAGTAAATATATTTATAAAGGTGCAAACAAGGAAATGGAGCAGCACTGTGAAGATCGGATTCAAATCCGGGTGGGTGCAAGCTTCTAGGGGTCCGACTCAAGATCCCAAGGTTCACAATCCAAAATCCAAGACAAGGAAGCAGCACTGAAAACTAGTGTTTTATTTCACCAGTGGAAAGGTGCAACGTTTTAGCTATCTCAATGTAGCCATTTTCAAGCATGGGGTTATTGAGTTGAAATTCTCGGCAGATGTCGATAACAACCCAGCCAATCCTTTGCCATTGGCAAAGAAATCGAGTCATAGTTGTCAATAAATTAAATAATATATTTAAAAAATGACACAGAAAAAAGGTATTCAACATACAAAGAAAGGGAGTTGCAAAAAGACAGGGAAAGTCACCAGAAGAAATCTACCAGTGATTAGAAAGCAATACTGCAACTTAATGAAAAATGTTCAGAAAAAATGATCAGAAGAGTTGTCCAAGAGCCAAGGGCCACTCTGGATGACCAGGAATCCGAAGGTGCAATGGTTTCTAGGAAAACAATGAGCAATCTATGGCCTGTATGCACATACACCTTGCCAGACTCCATTGCTAAGCAAAAAAAGGATTTGAAAGTTTGTATAGAAAAATCTCCATACAGGAGGTGTCTTAAAGAGGACCTGTCACCCCGAAAAAATACCCCCACCAAATATGTTCCCGCTAATCCTGTCCCCAGCCCCTTTATATTTATTCAATTTTTATTACAATTTGTGTGTGCAAACATAGTTTTAATCGATCCAAACTCTTACCAAAATAGAGGTCGGATTGTCGTACAGGTCCCCTGACAGTCAGCCATATTCATGAGGGGGCCAGCCGACACACCCCCTCCCCGCCCCTGTCAGTCAGGGACCTGTAAGAATCACCGGCAGCAGTGCATATATTGCGCAATCTCTATGCGATAAAGCGGTGTGCTGACAGCGGCCACAGAGGGGCTTATTCACAGCGCTGGCCGAACATTCACCTGGTGGTGTGAATAAGCGTGGCGATTGCCGGCGATTCTTACATGTCCCTGACTGACAGGGGCGTGGAGGGAGGGTGTCTGCCGGCCCCTCATGAATACGGCCGACTGCCAGGGACCTTTACAACGATCCGACCTCTTATTTGGTAAGAGGTCGGATCAATTAAAACTATTTTTGCACACACAAATTGTAATAAAAAATGAATTAATATAAAGGAGCTGGGAAAAGATTTAAGGGGAACATATTTGGTGGGGGTATTTTTCAGGGTGACAGGTCCTCTTTAACCGGTTCGCGACCGCGTTCCGATGCATGGAGAGGGCTCGCGGGCCAAGCCCTCTCCACAGCCGGTAAGTCTCTGCTGCATATTGCAGCAAAGGCTTACCGGTAACACCCACGATCGGTGCCTGCACCGATCACGGGTGTTCTCTTGCTGATCGCCGCCGGCAAAGCTGCCGGCGGCTTCAAACAGATGGCGGCGCATGGGCGAGGCCATCTTTCAGAGGATCGTCACTCCCCGTGTCGGCATCGGGGAGCGGCGATCCATCGCCATGGTAGCTTCGGGTCTCACGAAGACCCGAAGCTACTTCGGGTTAACCCATTCATTACAATGTGCATCAGCACAATCAGCACATTGTAATGTATGAGGAGTAAAATCCCCATATACTGCCATACTGTAGTATGGCAGTATATGGTAGGATCGATCAGACAACCTAGGGTTAAAGTACCCTAGGGAGTCTGAAAAATAGTAAAAATAAAAGTAAAAAGATAAAAACAAAATTATAATAAAAAAACCTAAAAATTCAAATCACCCCCCTTTCCCTAGAACTGATATAAATATAAATAAACAGTAAAAATTATAAACACATTAGGTATCGCCACGTCTGAAAATGCCCGATCTATCAAAATATGATAACAGTTTTTCACTGCGTTTAACCCCGTTACGGAAAATCGCGTTCAAAGTCAAAACTGGCACTTTTTTGCCATTTAAAAAAAAATTAAAAAGGTCGTACAGTCCTAAAAATAATATAACTGAAAACATCATCAAAAGTCGCAAAAGATGACACCACCCGCAACTCCATACAACAAAGTATGAAAAAGTTATAAGCACAAGAACACGGCAAAATAAAAATAAAAAATTTGTACATGAGGTTTTAATTTTTGTAAATGTATGAAAACATTATAAAACCTATACAAATTTGGTATCCCTGTAATCGTATTGACCCAAAGAATAAATTAAATGCATCATTTGTGGCGTGAAGTGAAAGCCGTAATATCCAAGCCCAAAAGAATACGACACAAATGTGTTTTTTCACCATTTTCGCTGCATTTGGAATTTTTTTCCTGCTTCCCAGTACATGGCATGGAATATTCAATGCAATCACTATGAAGTGCAATTTGTTACGCAAAAAACAAGCCGTCACACAGCTCTTTACGTGTAAAAATAAAAAAGTTATAGATTTTTGAAGGTGGGGAGTGAAAAATGGAAATGAAAAAACGGGAAAGGGCCCGGTCCTTAACCGGTTAAAGCTGTCATCAACAAAACAAGCTTTTGTAATTCTTGGATTTCTTTACCAGTGTGGATTGGATGAGATATTACTGACATCTGTTGAGAATTTCAGAATTTTTAGAAATACATTTACTTAGAAAACTGATGATGTGTTGAATATAGAGATGAGCGAACATACTCGTCCGAGCTTGATGCTCGATCGAGCATTAGCGTACTCGTAACTGCTTGTTGCTCAGACGAATATTTCGCCCGCTCGAGAAAATGGCAGCTCCCGCCGTTTTGCTTTTTGGCGGCCAGAAACAGAGCCAATCACAAGCCAGGAGACTCTGCACTCCACCCAGCATGACGTGGTACCCTTACACGTCGATAGCAGTGGTTGGCTGGCCAGATCAGGTGACCCTGGGATAGACTAGCCGCTGCCCCCGCTGCTCGGATCATTCTCTGTCTGGATGCCGCTAGGGAGAGAGCTGCTGCTGGTCAGGGAAAGCGTTAGGGTGTTCTATTAGCTTACTGTTAGGCAGGAGTGATTCTACAACAACCCAACAGCCCTTCTTAGGGCTACAATAACGTTCTACTTTTTTTTTTATTTGCTTGTGGCTGGGCTTGCTGGCACTAGTAGTGCAGCTAGTACCATATTGTGAGGAATTAGCAGGGGGACTTGCTACCGTTGTGTTTAGCTCTTAGTGACACACATATCCACCTCAAACACCAAAGTGGGAAAATTTATTAGGGGTTTGATTTCAATTAGGCACAGTCTGCCAGTTTCTTTTTATTTTACGTTTATTTTTTTAATAACTCAGTGTCATCTCATCTGGCATAGCAGTGTGCTTTAATACTTGGCTAGAAAATAGCCATAGGAGAATCCAAACGGCTTACTTACGCCTACAGTAGCGTTATATATATTTGATTTCTGGTTGATCTGCTGGTGGCTGTAGTTGCTGCAGTGCATCTACTAGCAAATTGTGAGCAATTTGGAGTGAGACTTGCGACCACTGTGTTTTGCGCTTAGTGACGCACATATCCATCGCAAAGACCGAAGTGGGAAAATTTATTAGGGCCCGGGGTTGTATTTCAATTAGGCACAGTCTGCCATTTCCTTTTTTATTTTACGTTTATTTTTTTCATAACTCAGCGTCATCTCATCTGGCATAGTAGTGTGCTGTAATACTTGGCTAGAAAATAGCCATAGGAGAATCCAAACGGCTTACTTACGCCTACAGTAGCGTTATATATATTTGATTTCTGGTTGATCTGCTGGTGGCTGTAGTTGCTGCAGTGCATCTACTAGCAAATTGTGAGCAATTTGGAGTGAGACTTGCGACCACTGTGTTTTGCGCTTAGTGACGCACATATCCATCGCAAAGACCGAAGTGGGAAAATTTATTAGGGCCCGGGGTTGTATTTCAATTAGGCACAGTCTGCCATTTCCTTTTTTATTTTACGTTTATTTTTTTCATAACTCAGCGTCATCTCATCTGGCATAGTAGTGTGCTTTAATACTTGGCTAGAAAATAGCCATAGGAGAATCCAAACGGCTTACTTACGCCTACAGTAGCGTTATATATATTTGATTTCTGGTTGATCTGCTGGTGGCTGTAGTTGCTGCAGTGCATCTACTAGCAAATTGTGAGCAATTTGGAGTGAGACTTGCGACCACTGTGTTTTGCGCTTAGTGACGCACATATCCATCGCAAAGACCGAAGTGGGAAAATTTATTAGGGCCCGGGGTTGTATTTCAATTAGGCACAGTCTGCCATTTCCTTTTTTATTTTACGTTTATTTTTTTCATAACTCAGCGTCATCTCATCTGGCATAGTAGTGTGCTTTAATACTTGGCTAGAAAATAGCCATAGGAGAATCCAAACGGCTTACTTACGCCTACAGTAGCGTTATATATATTTCATTTCTGGTTGAT
This sequence comes from Engystomops pustulosus, assembly GCF_040894005.1. Taxonomy (NCBI): domain Eukaryota; kingdom Metazoa; phylum Chordata; class Amphibia; order Anura; family Leptodactylidae; genus Engystomops; species Engystomops pustulosus. The sequence continues at coordinate 182,562,434 of NC_092413.1, forward strand.
CTGCTGGTGGCTGTAGTTGCTGCAGTGCATCTACTAGCAAATTGTGAGCAATTTGGAGTGAGACTTGCGACCACTGTGTTTTGCGCTTAGTGACGCACATATCCATCGCAAAGACCGAAGTGGGAAAATTTATTAGGGCCCGGGGTTGTATTTCAATTAGGCACAGTCTGCCATTTCCTTTTTTATTTTACGTTTATTTTTTTCATAACTCAGCGTCATCTCATCTGGCATAGTAGTGTGCTTTAATACTTGGCTAGAAAATAGCCATAGGAGAATCCAAACGGCTTACTTACGCCTACAGTAGCGTTATATATATTTGATTTCTGGTTGATCTGCTGGTGGCTGTAGTTGCTGCAGTGCATCTACTAGCAAATTGTGAGCAATTTGGAGTGAGACTTGCGACCACTGTGTTTTGCGCTTAGTGACGCACATATCCATCGCAAAGACCGAAGTGGGAAAATTTATTAGGGCCCGGGGTTGTATTTCAATTAGGCACAGTCTGCCATTTCCTTTTTTATTTTACGTTTATTTTTTTCATAACTCAGCGTCATCTCATCTGGCATAGTAGTGTGCTTTAATACTTGGCTAGAAAATAGCCATAGGAGAATCCAAACGGCTTACTTACGCCTACAGTAGCGTTATATATATTTCATTTCTGGTTGATCTGCTGGTGGCTGTAGTTGCTGCAGTGCATCTACTAGCAAATTGTGAGCAATTTGGAGTGAGACTTGCGACCACTGTGTTTTGCGCTTAGTGACGCACATATCCATCGCAAAGACCGAAGTGGGAAAATTTATTAGGGCCCGGGGTTGTATTTCAATTAGGCACAGTCTGCCATTTCCTTTTTTATTTTACGTTTATTTTTTTCATAACTCAGCGTCATCTCATCTGGCATAGTAGTGTGCTTTAATACTTGGCTAGAAAATAGCCATAGGAGAATCCAAACGGCTTACTTACGCCTACAGTAGCGTTATATATATTTGATTTCTGGTTGATCTGCTGGTGGCTGTAGTTGCTGCAGTGCATCTACTAGCAAATTGTGAGCAATTTGGAGTGAGACTTGCGACCACTGTGTTTTGCGCTTAGTGACGCACATATCCATCGCAAAGACCGAAGTGGGAAAATTTATTAGGGCCCGGGGTTGGATTTCAATTAGGCACAGTCTGCCATTTCCTTTTTTATTTTACGTTTATTTTTTTAATAACTCAGTGTCATCTCATCTGGCATAGCAGTGTGCTTTCATACTTGGCTAGAAAATAGCCATAGCAATAGGATAGCATCGTTTGGTTTTAAAAACTAAAAAACACACAAAAAAAAAAAAAACACAAAAAAAAGTTAAAAAAAAAATTAAAGTTATAACTCTCATTTTCAAAATGTTTAACCCGAGGGCTAGGGGTAGAGGACGAGGGCGGGGACGTGGGCGTCCAACTACTGCAGGGGTCAGAGGCCGTGGTCCTGGGCGGGGTGAGACACCACCTGCTTATGAGGGAGCAGGGGAACGCCGCAGAGCTACACTCCCTAGGTTCATGTCTGAAGTTACTGGGACTCGTGGTAGAGCACTGTTGAGGCCAGAACAGTGCGAACAGGTGATGTCGTGGATTGCCGACAATGCTTCGAGCAATTTGTCCACCAGTCAGTCTTCCACGCAGTCCACCCATGTCACCGAAATCGGCACTCCTCCAGCTCCTGCACCTCAGCCTCCTCCCCCCCAGTCTGCCCCCTCCCAGCAAAATTTGCCATTTGAACCGGCATACTCTGAGGAACTGTTTTCTGGACCCTTCCCACAGTCACAAACCACTTGTCCGGTTGCTGATGAGCAATTTTCCGATGCCCAGGTTTTCCACCAGTCGCAGTCTGTGGGTGATGATGACCTTGTTGACGTACTGGAAGAAGTGTGTAAAGAGGTGTCCGACGATGAGGAGACACGGTTGTCAGACAGTGGGGAAGTTGTTGTCAGGGCAGGAAGTCCGAGGGGGGAGCAGACTGAGGGATCGGAGGATGATGAGGTGACAGACCCAAGCTGGGTTGAGAGGCCGGGTGAACACAGTGCTTCTGAGACGGAGGAGAGTCCTCGACCAGAACAGGTTGGAAGAGGCAGTGGTGGGGCCAGACGGAGAGGCAGGGCCAGAGCTGGTGCATCAGCGCCAAATGTGTCAACTAGTGAAGCTCCCGTGGCGAGGGCTCCTGCGGCGAGGGCTAGATTTTCAGAAGTCTGGAGGTTCTTTAAGGAAACACCGGATGACCGACGGACTGTGGTGTGCCACATTTGCCAAACCAGGATCAGCAGGGGTTCCACCACTAATAGCTTAACTACCACCAGTATGCGCAGGCATATGAATGCTAAACACCCCACTCAGTGGCAACAAGCGCGTTCACCTCCGGCCGTGCACACCACTGCTCCTTCCCCTGTGTCAGCTGATAGTCAGCCCCCTGCCCAGGACCCTGCCACAAAAACCCCATCGTCGCCTCCACGATCCTCCACAGCATCCACCAGCGTTCAGCTCTCCATACCCCAGACGCTGGAGCGGAAACGCAAATATAGTGCAACCCACCCGCACGCCCAAGCCCTTAATGTGCACATCTCCAGATTGCTAAGCCTGGAGATGCTGCCCTATAGGCTAGTAGAGACCGAGGCCTTTCGCAGCCTCATGGCGGCGGCCGCCCCTCGGTATTCGGTCCCCAGCCGCCACTACTTTTCCCGATGTGCCGTCCCAGCCCTGCACCAGAACGTGTCAGACAACATAATCCGTGCCCTGACCAATGCCGTTTCTGACAAGGTCCACCTGACCACGGACACGTGGACGAGTGCTGCCGGGCAGGGCCACTATATATCGCTGACGGCACATTGGGTTAACTTGGTGGAGGCTGGGACCGAGTCTGACCCTGCGGCTGGTCATATACTGCCGACGCCGAGGGTTGCGGGGCCTACCTCGGTCCAGGTGTTTCAGGCCTACTATGCCTCCTCCTCCTTCCACCCCTCCTCCACCTCCTCCTCTGAACGACCATCCGTGGGCATGGCGTCATCAGTCGGTAGCTCTAGGCACAGCAGCAGTGCCGTCGCTAAGCGACAGCAGGCGGTGCTCAAACTGCTGAGCCTAGGCGATAAAAGGCACACCGCCCAAGAACTATTACAGGGCATCACGGCGCAGACTGATCCGTGGCTGGCACCGCTGAACCTGAAGCCAGGCATGGTTGTGTGTGACAACGGCCGTAACCTGGTGGCGGCTCTGCAACTCGGCAGACTGACACATGTGCCATGCCTGGCCCATGTGTTAAATCTGATAGTTCAGCGTTTCCTCAAGACATACCCCAATCTGTCTGATTTGCTCACGAAGGTGCGCCGCATCTGTGCGCATTTCAGGAAGTCCAGCACAGATGCTGCCACTCTCAGGGCAGCGCAGCGCCGCCTCCAACTGCCCGCTCACCGACTGTTGTGCGACGTGCCCACGAGGTGGAATTCAACACTGACCATGTTATCCAGAGTTTACCAGCAGCGCCGAGCGATTGTAGACTGCCAGATGTCAACTTCCACCAGAACTGGTAGTCAGGTCAGTCAGCTTCCTCAAGTCTACAATGAGGAGTGGACGTGGATGTCTGATATCTGTCAGGTGCTGAGTAACTTTGAGGAGTCAACACAGATGGTCAGTGGCGATGCCGCCATCATCAGCCTCACCATCCCGCTGCTTGGCCTGTTGAAAAACTCTCTGGTCAACATGAAGTCGGAAGCTTTGCGCTCCTCACAAGAGACGGGGGAAGAATATTCCCTTGTTGATAGCCAAAGCACCCTTAGGTCTGTTTCTCAGCGCATATCGGAGGAGGTGGAGGTGGAGGAGGATGAGGAGGAAGAGGAGGAGAATGTTGGCGAGACACAAGAGGGGACCATTGTTATGTCCTTCACTGTTGAGCGTGTATGGGCAGAAGAAGAGGAGTTGGAGGAGTTGGAGGAGGAGGAAATGGACAGTCAGGCCAGTGAGGGGAGTGAATTCTTACGCGTTGGTACTCTGGCGCATATGGCAGATTTCATGCTAGGCTGCCTATCCCGTGACCCTCGCGTTCAAAGAATTTATTCCAGCACCGATTACTGGGTGTTCACTCTCCTGGACCCACGGTACAAGCAAAATCTTTCCACTCTCATCCCTGGAGAGGAAAGGAGTGTGAGAATGCATGAATACAAGCAGGCCCTGGTGCACAAGCTGAAACAGTATTTCCCTTCTGACAGCGCTAGCGGCAGAGTGCGTAGTTCTGCGGGACAAGTAGCGAGGGAGAGTAGGCGAGCAGGCAGCTTGTCCAGCACTGGCAAGGGTACGCTTTACAAGGCTTTTGCCAGCTTTATGTCACCCCAGCAAGACACTGTCACCTGTCCCCAGTCTCGGCAGAGTAGGGCTGATCTTTACAGAAAGATGGTGAGGGAGTACGTAGCTGACCATACCATCGTCCTAAATGATCACACAGCTCCCTACAACTACTGGGTTTCAAAGCTGGACATGTGGCACGAACTGGCGCTGTACGCCTTGGAGGTTCTTGCCTGCCCTGCCGCTAGCGTCTTGTCCGAGCGGGTTTTCAGTGCAGCTGGTGGCATCATCACCGATAAGCGTACACGCCTGTCGACTGACAGCGCTGACAGGCTGACGCTTATCAAGATGAATAAAGCCTGGATTTCTCCTAATTTCCAATCCCCACCAGGTGAAGGAAGCTCAACCTGAATAATTTATCCACTCCTCCTCCTCCTCATTTTCCTCCTTCTCCTCCTCTTTGTACAGTAAAGCAGAGGAAACTGGCTATTTTTTGACAGGGCCCACTGGCTCTAGCTATAGTACTTTATGCATTTAATTTTTATGGAGGGCCACCGACCCGGTCCTCTGTTTTAAACAATTTTTGGGAGTGCCACATACAGGCACTCAATCTATTCAATTTTTCTGGAGGGCCACCTACCTGCTCCTCTGGTTTGAAAACTTTTTTGGACTGCCACATACAGGCACTCAATCTATTCCATTTTTATGGAGGGCCACCTACCTGCTCCTCTGGTTTGAAAACTTTTTTGGACTGCCACATACAGGCACTCAATCTATTCCATTTTTATGGAGGGCCACCTACCTGCTCCTCTGGTTTGAAAACTTTTTTGGACTGCCACATACAGGCACTATCCAAATTGAATTGTCTCCATAGCAGCCTCCACACGTTGTCTCCATTGCTACCTCCAAAAGTCGTCCATATAGCTGCCTCCATACATCGTCCCTTTATCAAACGAGGTGTGTCAGGCAGAAATTTGGGTTGTTTTCATGGATTCCACATCAAAGTTGTTAACTTTGTCGCCACCCTGCTGTGTTATCCACAAAATACACTGGCAAACTTTTACCATTTACGGATATTATTTCAGCGCTTCTTGCGCATCTGTTTACATTCCCCTCACCCGCCATATCCTAAACTTATAAGAACGCTACTACACTTGATCTTATACAAAAGGTTCTTAGAAGTGCTGTTTGGGGAGTAGCCTAGAGACAGGGGCTTGGATTGGCGAAAGCTCGCCTGGCAGCGGAGCGCCAGCTCCATGCCAAGAACCAACTAACATAGTTTTAACTGCAGCACCTTTAATCTACTACTAGTTCACTGCCTCCATACATGGCCGCCTTATCAAACGTGCTGTGTCAGGCAGAATTTTGGGTTGTTTTCATGGCTTCCACAACAAACTTGTTAACTTTGTCGCCACCCTGCTGTGTAATCCTCAAAATATACTGGCAAACTTTTACCATTTACGGATATTATTTCAGCGCTTCTTGCGCATCTGTTTACATTCCCCTCACCCGCCATATTCCAAACTTATAAGAACGCTACTACACTTAACTTGGTGCAGGCTGGGACCGAGTCTGACCCTGGGGCTGGTCATATACTGCCGACGCAGAGGATTGCGGGGCCTACCTCGGTCCAGGTGTTTCAGGCCTACTATGCCTCCTCCTCCTCCCACCCCTCCTCTACCTCCTCCTCCTCCGAATTACCATCCGTGGGCATGGCGCCATCAGTCGGTAGCTCTAGGCACAGCAGCAGTGCCGTCGCTAAGCGACAGCAGGCGGTGCTCAAACTGCTGAGCCTAGGTGATAAAAGGCACACCGCCCAAGAGCTATTACAGGGCATTCCACATCAAACTTGTTAACTTTGTCGCCACCGTGCTGTGTAAGCCACAAAATATACTGGAAAACTTTTTTCATTTACGGATATTATTTCAGCGCTTCTTGCGCAGATGTTTACATTCCCCTCACCCGCCATATCCCAAACTTATAAGAACGCTACTACACTTGATCTTATACAAAAGGTTCTTAGAAGTGCTGTTTGGGGAGTAGCCTAGAGACAGGGGCTTGGATTGGCGAAAGCTCGCCTGGCAGCGGAGCGCCAGCTCCATGCCAAGATCCAACTAACATAGTTTTAACTGCAGCACCTTTAATCTACTACTAGTTCATTGCCTCCATACATGGTCCCCTTATCAAACGAGCTGTGTCAGGCAGAATTTTGGATTGTTTTCATGGCTTCCATGTTAACTTTGTCGCCACCCTGCCGTGTAATCCACAAAATATACTGGCAAACTTTTATCATGTACCGATATTATTTGAGCGCTTCTTGCTCACCTCCTTTGGTTCCTCTCTGCCACCCATTGGTTTGAAGCCTGAGTCCATTTAGGGTATGTTGCCATGACACTCTCTAGCCTGCCGCTGCTGCCGCTGCCTCTGCATGCCATCCCCTATAGTGTCAGGGTCAATTATTGGATGTTTTAGATGCTATCTAGCCTCATTCGGTCACTCTGTCATGGCCATGCTGTTGCCCATAATTTTGGCATAATGGTGCGATTAAGCAGCCTCAGAGGCATCCATGCATGCTGCCCCTGCTGTTTCCTGTCCATTTCCGTGGTGTTTCCATCCTTTTCTGAGGTTCCCAGGTGTTTGGCCAAGCTTCCCTGTGCAGAGCCTTGGTCCCCTTGAAAAATGCTCGAGTCTCCCATTGACTTCAATGGGGCTCGTTACTCGAAACGAGCACTCGAGCATCGGGAAAAGTTCGTCTCGAATAACGAGTACCCGAGCATTTTAGTGCTCGCTCATCTCTAGTTGAATACTTATTTAACCTACTGTAACCCACTGTAAGTAGCTAGTAAATATGAATGATTTATAGGTGTAAAATAATGTCCTGTGTTGGCCAGTGCACAGTCTGGCCAAGTACTATACACATGTGAGAATATGGGAAGAATATTAGAGAACTGCTAGATGGTATTCTAGGAAAGTTTGTGGAAATACTAGTTGACGGGGTGGTTTTTTCTAATGAACATTGCTTTAAAGGGGTTCCCCCAGAGTCCCTTTTCACAGGATGGACCCTTATGGTTATAAGAATGGTGCCTGTGAGTCTTAAAAAGTGAAAGAAGCATTGGTTTCTACGAGAACCAATATTTCATGAATTCTTGTGCTGCTATGGGGCCCACAGTGTCAGGGGGCCCCGGCATCTAGGGTACTGGGTGTATTTTGGGTGTTAATATGCTGTATGTCTGTATGGTGTGTATATAATGTACATGTGTGTATATGCTGTATGTCTGTATATGGTATTGTATGTATGTGTGTATTTGATGTATGTGTGTATATGGGATGTGTAAATGTCATATGTATATATGTTGTATATATAGTGTGTAGTTCTAACTCACACTTGTGAGTATATAAATATGTATATTTTTCAAGGCGGAAGGGGGCCCCATTCAGAAGTCCTCGTTACACCCCTGGATCACATTGTTCTCTCAACATCCCAATGGGGCTCATTTACTTACCCGGTCCTGTCGCGATCCAGCTGCGCGTTCTCCGACGAGGATTCGGGTGCTGCCAGGATTCACTTAGGTCGTTCACCCGATATCCAGTAGGTGTCGCTGCTGTGCCGAGGTCCGCCGGAATTCACCTGCTTCTTCTCGGTGCATGTGAGTGCTGCTCTCGTGACAGTTTTTTAAATTCTGCGGTTTTTCCAAATCCGTCGGGTTGTCCGAAGGCCACGCCCCCCATTTCTGTCACGTGAAATCCGATCGTGTGCGCCAAAATCCCGGGGCACTTCGGCGCAAAACGGAAAAATTTGTGAAACCCAACGAAAGTGCGGGCGTGGAGCCTTTAGTAAATGAGCCCCAATGTTTCCTTCAATGCATACAACAGTTTTAGATGTACTGTGTATTGCAAACATGAGGGATATGTAGTCTAAAATTAAGCTTTGTCCTTGCAGAATCTCACGACATTTACAGGTAAAAACAATGCTGCCTTATATATAATTCCTGCCTATACTTTCCTGAGAAGCCATCAGACTGCTCTCACACATGCACTGCACTTATCCTCTTCTATTGTCATACTACAAGAATATAATTACATATTTTTATGTCTGCTTTCTTAAGTCTTAAGAGTGTCTGGAATGGATGGCAAGTCAGTTATTTTACACTGTTTTTCTTAACAATAGCAAAATACCTCAAATAATCCCAAAATGTCATAGTTTCTAGTACCCACAGCTGCTTATAGCATTGCACCATTATTGCAGCCTTGACTTTTTTTTACTATTGATGTTCAGTGTTTTCATATGATACAACTTTTCAAATAATAACTGATGATGTTTAAAGGGGTTGTCTGGGATTACAGTCTGCTTCCCTCCATAAATAGCACCCCTCTTGGTGGACTGTGGTAGTGCAGCTGAGCCCCATTCACAATGACATGTTCTGGGAAGTGCTGCCTTGTTTGCCCTTTTTTTAACACTTTAAAGGAAACTTACCGTCGTGGATCTACCTCATAAGGTAAATAAGTGGCAGGTTCCTGTATTTTTGGGCAGCCCGTTGCTTTTTTATAAAAACTTTTGGTCCCCAGATATCGATAAAACGTTTATTTTATAAATATGCAAATTTTCTTTATAGTAGCTGCACCACGGGGCAGGAGCTACCCCACACCCCAGTAGCCTCTTTCAATACCTTCCAAAGGCAATCCTCAGCGTGCAGCTCACTGTAGCTACGTGCACTCATCTGTGAAGCCGGAGTTCTGTGCATGCGCAGCAGCTCCGGCTTTGATGATGAGTCTACGCAGCTACGTGACCTCATCTCTGAATCTTGAGCTACTGTGCATGCACAGATGTAGTTGCCCACTGAAGACTAGCTGTAGGAGGTATTTTAAGAGGCTACGTATTCTATATGTACTATATATTCTATGAATATGATATATTTAATTTAACTAAAATGATGTCTCTCCAGAATGGATTATATTAGAGAATCCCCCAATTAATAATAAAAATGAAAGTGCCTCCGCCTAAACAATTACCGGTAATCATATATTGAACGCTACCTCACTAATAGATGAAGCACTGTCCACCTTATAAATTATGTATTGTCCTCCCAACAATAAACAATAAATGGGGACCCCATCACTAATTATAAACAGCATCCCCCCACATGAATTATATACCGGGCCCCCTTAATAATTGTTATACCTAGCCACATCCTTAATGATAAATTATACACAGGACCTCCCTTCGTAAATTATATACAGGGCACCCCAAATAATGATATAGAGTGGACCATAATTAATTATAATTTACCACTACCCTCCCAGTTAAATAGATTCTGCATAATTAGTTTACAGTAGCCAGTGATAAAATAAAAAATTACATACCTATATGTCTCCTGTGTCCTTGATCTTCTCACCATCTGCCTGGGCTAATGGGAGACTACACAGACAGCACAATGATAATGACATTTTATCCTGCTGCATGTGTAAAGGAAGCCGTTGCGAGCAACAGTGAGAGAAGCTTTGTGTAGACTTTGCACATGTAGTCAATGGTATCCTTGTCATAAATACACAGATACCATAGTTCTTTTGGCAAGTGTGTAAAAGTACTTAAGTGCCCTCATTGGGATTATATACAGCAAGGTTAGAGGGCCGTGTTCAGAAGTTTTCACCCTAAGATACCAACCCTGCTAAACCCCCTGAGCTAAAACCAATAGTAAGAGAGTGAGCAGATATAACAAAAATTAGATAACTCCTTTAAGATTCTATATTGTTTTATGTTTGATATCCAGACTTTTGTGGCAACTTTCCTCATGCTTATCATACCGAGTAGAAGTGAATAATATCATTATTTCAATGAGTGACATTATTAATATGATTATTATCATTTACATGCTGAATGGATACAAAGCAGTTAACCCTATAATGATGATGCTGTTTTACTGTATGCAGACCAAGCAGTTAACAATATTTTTATAGTATTTCAATATGCTCATCTCTTCCTGCTCTATATCATGCCGCCCAAAGATTATGTTGAATTCTTATCCTTTCGTGCACGGCTTAAATCTTACAATTTGATCACATTTCCCCTGGTTGGCTTGTCATAGTTGTTCAGGTCCTGCCAGTTATTAATAGCATTATACAGTGATAAGTGAGTAGAGCTGAGGAATGTTCCATAAGATAAGCTGCCCCTACACTTACTGTCTATGACTGACATGTGGCTGAATATTCTGTGCACAGACACCACGTCACACGGTTGTGACTGTAGACGCTCCTGTTTAAACAGTAATTTTCTTGTCTATGTGGCTCATATTTCACAACATGCAGTTATTCCATATAGTTACGATGGTGAATAGTGAAGCGAGACAGAGATACAATAAATTATAAATAGAAGATAGTTTAGCTTTGTACATGAAAAAGAAGAGGGAATATCTGACTATTACACATGATTGTCCCACAAAAGAAAAAATGTGAAGGGGATCAAGGCAGCAAAACCTATTCAAGGATGGACAGAGTTGGAATTACTGGAGGTGGTGGAAAGTGC